>NC_046662.1:11005343-11010896 GCF_010883055.1 Belonocnema kinseyi | reverse complement strand
CAGTGCTGTAACTTGTAAATGCGTAAACATAAATGGCTGAAGTTTTGACAGGCGTCATTTGAAGGATCAAGCTCGACGAAAATGGTTCACATTAGTAAATACAAATGCCATCTCTTAGAATTTTCAGGTGCTAATCAGACTGCCTAGTATACGATAAAAGCGCCATACAGTGTACGTGCGATCACCACCGTTCAAAGGATTACTCTAGCGTGAAAGGAGAATTTATAGATGAACGAAATTGTGGTGAGTACATTCATTGTTATTATAACGTCACCCTTTGTCTCGGTCCGATTTTTTTCTCCCTTTGTTCATTATTCTCATCAGAGAGTTTTTGCCAAACATCCACGTTTTTAGACCCCTTAAATTCGAAAAACAAGTTTTTATATGAAATTTGAATAAAAATTTAAAAAGTGGAAGCAATTTAAAAATGTTGTGAATACTGTTTTCAAGATTTAAAAGTTCTATGTTTGGTTATTAGTAGTATTAAAAAAGATAAACTATTTATTCTAATGATTTCTTGTGATAAAAAAAATTACCGGAGCTATAGCATTTACAAAATTTCACAACAAACAAAAATGAACATTTCAAACCAAACAACGCACGATATGAAAAAGACTCATGAGACGAAAACCGTTTCTTCTTAGAAGCCCTGTCAGATTATTCTAAAAACTTTTCACGTTTTCTGGAATATTAAGGCTGTAAGCAAACCAAATTGGCTTTACCATGCAAATAACACTACTACATACAGGAAAACTCGACACAGCCAAAGTCATCAAAGACGTGGTGCTGTAGCTAGCCCCTGTAACTAAGTTTTCGAAATTTCGCTTGCCTACCGCTAAACACGACCTGGTCGGGGGTGGCCCAGGTCGGAAATTCAGCCACAAGACGGCTGCTATTTACCTACCTGTCACGCTTGAATACACCAAGTTCGTAGGTCGCACATTTCTGGCCCAGGAACAACCTTCGAGATTCCTTTTAAGTTTAATCGGCGCCAGATAGGGTCCTCCCTATTGAAACCTATAAGACCTCAAAGTGCATGGATGTGTTACGGATCTTCCCGGTGTTCGAATCTAATTATGGTAACTGTACTGCGGTTGGTGAGTGTAGTGTTACCATGGAGGGATAAGAACTCGGAGAGCACCCCTGAGGTACCGATGCTCGATCATTGAGAAACTAAAGTTGCACACTGTACCGTTATACCGTTCACCATTAATGGGTAGTCCACGTAGTGGCAGAACATTTATGTAGTCAGGCACACTGAGCCAAAAACGCGTCTTACGCGTACCTGTTACTTTCAATCGTGCAATATTGCGTAGTGTTAAGAATAAATGAAGTCCCTTCGACTATAAGTCGTGGTACATATTGATTTCGGAATATTTCGTGTACATCAACTAAAAACACCCGGTAGAATTCCGTCGATCTTCTAACAACTATTGGGAATATCATCGAAACAACAAGTCTTGTCTTGCCCTTTCAAGACTCAAAGGTAGCGTAAGTGTTTATAATTACTTCACTGTAACCTAATTTTATACTCATATATTCTAATAAATATACATGCATCTTATGAAAATTGTCATAATTTTTGAGTTTACATAATACGCAATCCCTGTAGGATTGACAAGTGACGACGATCCACATTAAATAATAGACAGGCTTTACCACCCTAAAAAAATCAGTCCTGAACCTTCCTTACCTATCCCATTAATATACTACCATCCCCTATTTGCTCGGGACGTGACACTAGCAGGATTTCTAGCGTCGATGAGAAGGGGGGGGGGTAGCTGTCGTGAATGAGAGAGAATTTAATACCATCAAAATTCAAAATTATGTAATTCTAAGTTTCCACTTATTTATATATAAAAAAAGAAGGTTACATTCTAAAAAAGAAAAGGGAAATGAATTTCAGGAATTCACCTTTCACAAATCGCGCGAGAATCATACACAACCTAACTTCTCCAAACATGGAGACATATTACAGAAATCCCTGTTTCGAAAAAATTCATTATTCGACAATTTTACCTCTAAAAATCAGCCTTAATAGACCTACAAAAACCACTGAATCGCAAAGAGACGCGGAAAGAAACCCGATTCAGGGAACCCGCACACTATGTGAGAAAATTACTGGAGACACCGGCACCGTGCTCTACGACCTCCACTTTCCTAGGCAATCCCTTCGCCTGGTCGTTCAGAGAGATTCGTTCGACACAATTTGTTACTATTGGCCTTTGAGCCGAAATTCTCTCCGAGCTTCGCGTAAGGCTGGGGTCTCCATTGGCCTGTCACTAACCACGCCGAAAACACACGCGACAATCATTCGGGTTAAATATGGATCGACGTCGAAGCGGAAACGGCACTTAGAATTAACAAGAAAACACCCACTTACTCTGTAACGACCTGGCTGCTGCAATCATGTCCGGCGTCCATGGTTCCTTCAATTTTTCTCATTTTGGTTTAGGTTGTCCGAGTCCACCCATCTATTCCGGTCCTCAAGCCGATTCTCCCTTTCTTTACTCGTTCCGTGGTCTTGCCACTGTTTTCCGCCAGGCCTCATGAACTTTCTATGCGGCCGCCGTCGATTGGCTGATATCAACGGGCGAGGACCAATGGATGCCCTCCGCCACTATGCGCTCCCATATTAGAGTCTGTTCTGTCGATTGATTCCGTCCCACGGACTACTGGGATTGCTATTAGTCGTCTGGCTACTAGTTTCAAGATGGCTGCCTGAGTTGTCAGCCGATGAGTGGTTTCTTCCTCTCGCAGCGATGCAGGGTTCATTCGGTACTACCCGATGGTCCATCTGGTGCTGTCACTCGCCGTTGATCGCGGAACTACCGAGCCATGCTGCTTGCATTTCAGCAGTGGTTCCGGTAGCCCCGAATTTGCGTTAAACATGGCAGACAGCCGTAATGAAACCTGATTGGCGCTACATCCCATGGTTGCGCGGACTTGCTGTATTGTTTTGCCAGTATCTGCCCTTTCCACGATCCGAGAATTCCAGATTCTAGATTCGTCGACGCCACGGGTGTGTCGTCCAGGTTCTCTTCTGGTGCCTCTCCCGTTGATCCCGATCTCTCTCTCTCTCTCTCTTAATGTTTGATAGTATTATACGTTTTAAGTTACATTTTGTCGGGTTCCCCCTTTACTTTATTAAAAATCTATTTGGTACTCTCCACGTCATTTTAAGATAGATACATGTCCACCTGTCTGATTATTTGAACATTGTCTAAATAAGCAAACACCTACTTCCGGGTCAGTTTCGAAAACTTCATTATACCTCTTAAAAAGTAACCAGGATACGCAGTCTTTGTATTATAAATCTGAGACAATGCTCTCTCTTGATGAAGCTCTAGCATTCATAGTTGAAAAAAAAATCTATGGGTTAAAATTTAACGATCCGGTTTGCAAGTCGTCAAAAATATTGCAAATTATTTCTGCTTTACAGTGAGGTTTTAACTGCAAAAAAACTTGTTACCCATACCTGTCTAAGATTGCCTTCACGGAATCCAGTGCAGAAGTTGAACTACAAGCGCTGTTACATCGCACATTCTTTTAAAATACTTCCACCATATTAAATCCGCCATTTTTTCGAATTTTTTTAGATCGGCTTCCCAATCAGCGACCTCAAAAACCCGCCAGTAACAGTATTTGGCCCATTTCATCAACATTTTATATTTTTGTTCAGGGTTTCGCGATTTTGTCGCACAGTGCGGCCGGGGTATCCATTTGGAATCGTTAGATTGCTATTTCCTCTCAGATTCTTTGGGAAATTGTTGGCTGATGGCCGAGTCATCTTCAAAGCAGAGATCAGATTGTGTACGTGCAGTGTACATAAATATGTCTACGTGACGATTCCTTGTGCAGGATTGAGAGTCCATTCTCAATTATTTCATGTTGGTGATGCAAAGCTTTGCACATCAACCGAGCCGTCGATATGCTCGTTGATATAAAAAATGTACACTGGAACCGCGTTTATATCCATCTTTCGTGAACATAAACATTCACTTATATTCTCCCATGAGGGGATCCCACTAATGCGGCTCAGCGAAGGGAAAATGACCGCGCTGCGTTAATTGGCTTGTTTGTCACGTGGTACTATAAGGTGGTGGATACCAAGCTGAAATAAATGAAGGTTATGACAGGGATATAAATGCGAGATGACATAATTACGAGTGGATATAAACTCTGTTCCAGTGCACATAGATATCGCTTATCAAATGATAAATATACATTGAATATCGTGGTTACAATACTGACTTGTTACATAATATATTTCTACATAACAGTAGAAAGAATCAGAAAGCTAATGCAATTATACGAGGCTTGAACTCTTTATAATGTTCTTACAATCTTTTATTGTAGGTAAATTGTACTTGAACATTATACTATACTTCTTCTTTTATGTATTGATTTGTTAAAAATATTACGTAACAGTGTTAATCCCCGCTCCCCTTGTGGCAGGTGGTAAAACATCACCCCACCAAAGCTGTTGGGTAATTTATGGATGGTACCTGATCATACTTATTTTATAGGGCCTCTACATTATACATTATATCTATAAATCTACGGTATCTGTTGACTTTTTCTTTAAAAGATTAGATTTGCGATGTACAAATATTATCGACAAATTATTGCCGCTCTATCATTACGCAGTTTGCAGAACATTTATTAGTTATATAATTTCAAAACGTCAATAAAAGATAGTTGACTCTATTTCGAAAATGTGAGGGTTATTGGTATACTATTGTTCACCCTCGCAATGTTCCTTAATTCGAATGGTAAATGTGATACTTTATTATAATTTTAAGTGTATTTTAAATTTAGGAGTATTTTCTCATAATCAAACTGTTAACTTTATATGAAAAACAGTTTTTCTTCCACACTTAGAGTTCTGTATTATTTTTCAATCTGTAGCTGTACCCCTGTTCAATTACTTCGAAATTATGCCGTCACGAAGCATGAATTTCTAGAGTTGACAATGTCATGTCCCGTAAATTTTATACTTTTATGTTTAGAAAAATACGTTTTTGAAGTAATAACTTCTTATGGCACGGTGTGAAATCGCAAATCTGGGAAACGGTAACCGTAATGCTTCCTCCCCTTTATCTCTCCTTCGCTTCTCCCTCTGACTGGCAATTACAATCCCTCTCCCTATCTATCTCTGCTTCACTTCTTCCAGTTCTCTTCCTATCGCCAGTCTTTCTCTCTCTCTCTCTCTCTCTCTCTCTCTTTCTCATTCTCACCCTTTCTTTCATCTTTCTCTCTATACAGCGGCATGGGGTCTTCTTGAAGGTTGTCGTTCGTACAAGTGCTAACTTTTTTCAATACAATTACTTATTTAGCAAGCGTTCTAATTATTAAAGACACGTATATTTGCAAAGCTAATTGCATAGTTACAATAAAAAACATTTTACTTCGGTTCCGTTCTTAGTGTCAGAGTTATAATTACTTTTTGTACGAGGGTGGATTGATAAGTTTCCGGCCTGACCAAGAGATGGCGCCACTAGGCCTACCTTGAGGTGGCGTTCTATAGTACCATCTTTAGATAGCTTGTAG
>NC_046662.1:10997182-11005243 GCF_010883055.1 Belonocnema kinseyi | reverse complement strand
TCAGCCTTGGAGGAGATTATGTTGAGAAATAAAAAAAAAATTCTTAAAAACGTTGTTTTTCTTGGTCAGGCCGGAAACTTATCAATCCACCCTCGTATGTTGCTGAGTTTGTATGTCCTGAAGCTCTTTCTTCATCCGTAAATAATGCAATTTCCATGCATTTTTTAACTTCAATCTTCAATTTCGACATTTTAATTAATTATTTATATTAATGACTTAATTATTAAATTTAATTATTTATTTCATGAATTAAATATTATTGAATATACTTAAAAAGCGTAATAAGACCCGTTAAGCTCTATGAAATTTCATGATATTTCATAATACCTGAAAAATTAAAATACCTTCATAAAATTTAAAATCTTCGAGTATATAAAATAAAGCGTTAAAATCCTTTCAAAAATTTATAGAATCTTTTGAAATATCCAAAAACCTTACATGTCCTATAAAACTGTTTCATATTTTCCAAGGTTCTAAAAAATACATTCACACTGCAGAACAATTTGTTAATTACTTTAAAATCCTTATCTCTCCTAAAAATGCCTTGAAATCTTTCAAAATACCCTAAATTATTTTAAATCCTTTAGAATTCGTTTTCAATTTTTGAAGCTCTCTGAAATTTTCTTGAGATATATACAAATACCATAAGATATTTGCAATCCTTAGGAATCATTTTTATTATGAAGCGTGAAGATGATAGAGCCTCTAAAATCAAAATTATGATGAAATATTTGCACAAGCTTCTCAGTTTGATCATTCAATTTAATACACAATATAATTAATATTGATCCATTTTTACTTTTCCTTACAGAATCAGGTTCACTGGCCTTAGAGAAAAAGCGAGAAGGAACATATGCTGAAGAACATATTTATCGATTTAGTGGCGTTACTTTCTAGTGAGAGATTTATTTTTAAATCGAATAGCAAATTTTAAGCAAGAAAACAAGCTTGTTATGAGACAGTTGAATTTTCAACAAAATAATTAAGTTTTCAAAGATAAAGTTGACTTTTTAAACAACTAATTGTCACATTAAAAAATGAACAGTACCATTGCATTCCTCTCGAGTATGTCTTGATGTGATTTTTTATGCTTTTTGTTTAAACCATTTTTCGAACAGTTACAATTTTTTTTAAATTATTTTATTTTTATATTTCTGCAATTTTCACGAAACGAACTAATTGTCGAATTAAAAAAAAACAATACCCTCGATTTCCTCATGAAAACATCTTGATGTTTTCTTTTTTTTCTTTGTTTCTTCTACATTAAGTACATAAGTTTAAAATCAATATCTGTGGCAAACTTCGTGGTCTGGATTATTTTTATCGAACTGTTTATCATCACGATTTTCTTCTTTTTAATTGGTTAATTCTGCTTCCAGGTATTATTGAGGTATTTACTACGAGTGTATTTATTTGTTCTGATTTCATGAGCGTATTGCTTCCGCATAGGTATAAAGTAAGTGTGCTTCCTCATAGCGGGGGGTTTTGCCTATCAAAAGAAAAAATAAATAATTTCCGAATCACTAAAATCATTGCATTCGCATGACAATAGGTATAATTAATTATCAGATAGTTGCAGAGTCTGCAGTTACATTCTCTGATTAACCGAGCATATGTTAAGTAATCAGTATTCTCTGAGTTCTTATCCCTCCATGGTACGATAACATTCTAAGTATCTTGTGGTTGTGGTTTTAAAACTGAAAGAAGACCAGTAGTGTGCTCGTTTATAATTGGTGGCGTTACACTATATCGTATGGAGTGAAGTAGGTTTCTCCTAGTTTTAGAGGTCACATCAAATTGTATAAAATTTTGGGATCTAACAAGACATTCAAGATGAAAAAAGGACTAATAATAGCATTCGCTTCAAGGAGTTTTGCGGTAACCTTATAACATCTGAAGAGTATAGTCCATCAACCACTGCCGCAGAGGTGAAAAAGCACACCAAAATTTTTCCTCTTTATTCACCGCATATTTAAAGTTTCAAAAATTTATTCCGCAGTGACTAGTGTGCGTATAAATTTGCCCCCCTTCATCTTCGCAATGGATCGTAAAACCCCGCCCCCACCAGAGGTCTTGCATAATCTATGAATGACACCTTATTATATTCATTTGATAGGCCCTTTAGAATGTTCATAATATGTATAAATCTGAGGTATCTGTTGACCTTTCCTTGAAGAAGGAAAGCTCACCATGTACAAATAATATAAAAAGAATGATCTTGACTGTAAGTACGCAGTTAACAAAAAATAAATTAGATACACAATGCACAAACTTCATTAAAAGGTAGTTGTCTCTATTTAGAGACCATGGCGATTATTTGTATCCTGTTGTTCACAGTCGCGATTCTTTTTAATTCAATTGGTAAATATAATACTTTATTGTAATTTTTAGTGCGTTTTATAGTTCAGAATTTTCTGTAGATTCCAACTGCTCGAATTAAATAAAATGCAGGTCTTCTTGCATGCTTAGAAATATATATATTTTTTGTTTTTGTTTTTAGCGGTACTCCTGTTCAATTCTTCAGAAATTATACCGCTACAAAGCATAAAAAATATATAAAACTTCAATATTTGTTATCTAAGATAAACAAAAATAAAATATTTGATGTAAAATCTATTGCCATTAAAGAAAAAATACATCGGTTGAAAGTTGTTTCGTATATAAGAAAATAATTCCGTCAAGGTTTGTTTAGAAATCAGTTTACTCTCCTTTATTTGAAAGTCTAATATAATATATGGGTTAAAATTCTGAAGTTGTCAATGTCATGTCCCAATTTTGAAATTCTTCAAAAGTTTTAAAATACCATATAACTTTTTAAATATTTTGGAATACTTGTAAGTTACATCAATCTATTAAAAATGCCTTGTGACCTTTAATTGTAAATACCCTAACAATATTTCAATACCTTGAATTTATCAAAATCTATTAAAAGTTTCTTGGAATCTTCTTTAATATCCTAAAGTATTTACAAATTCTTTGAAATCTTTTAAAATTTGCAAAGCTCTCGTAAATACCTCATTGAGAGCCTTTAAAACACCTGAAAATTATTGTAATTTTCGAATTTTTTTTTCTATATAATTCAAAATCGAATAATTCTCATTTGTTCTTTCATATCATTTTGAACAATTTTTTGTCACCTAAAACTCTTATCTGGAAGAAATTGTTTGTTATCATTGCATTCTGAGATCAATAAATTTGTAACTGATACTTGTGTTGGTTATCTTTTGTTTTGTATTAAGCATGGCGATGATAAACTTCCTATAATAAAATTATGATGAAATACCTATTTGCACAAATTGTTCTATTTTGTCATTCAAGTTAGTATCTAATGTTATTACTATTTATTTATTTCTACTTGCCTTACGCAATTAAGTTCACAAACCTTGGGGAAAAAGCGAAAAGGAATATTTGCTGAAGAACATATTTATCGATTTAGTGGCGTTTACGGTTAATATGCAAGTGGGTTTACACAGCTAAAAGGAAACTATACAGGTGGAGTAATGGATGGTACTCTTTTTGGAGCCATAAGTCATGACAGCCATTTGATGCATAAAATATATAATGCTAAAAAAAGACCGATCACAATACACGTAATGAGCGGACATCGCAGTGAACTAACTACCAAGCAATATGGCATATTTCCTTTCTATAATCCAGATCCTCATGAATTTAGTTTTCCAGTTATTTTTCATTAACGACACAACTGCTAATATTTCTTGATCAAAAATGGAAACTCTCAACCAGTAAAAACATCTCAGTACAACTTAATGCAAATGCATAAAATAGAATAGAGCATAACCCTTTTCTTATTACTTCTTCAGGTGGCATATATTCTGCATGACAAATTATTTTCAAATCATCCAGTTTCTCGCAGAGGAGCAATATTAGCTTTCATGCCCAGACTTTGCAATTCAGTATATCATTAATTTTGTTGCTTTTTGGACGCTAATTTCTTGTTTGAAATTTGGAATGGAAACGAAAAAATTTGGTTCCAGACATTTGGAATTTAAGGAAATCCCTAAAAAAAATTAAGTCAGGCCAAAAAAAGTCTCAAGGAAGTATGAATAAGCAATTTAATATAAAACAAATTTCAAAGACTGTAATTGATTGTTTTCAGTAAAAGAATATTTTTAAGATTTTTTCATTACATATGGCATTTTGAACCAAACTAGATGAACTTTTTACCAAAAGAGATTTATTTTTAAATCAAACAGACGAGTTTTCAAAAAGATTTGAATTTTAACCAAGAAAGACTTTTCAGTTAAAAAGTAAATTAAATACTGTCAAAAAAGTTGAATTTTTAAACAAAGAGACAAACTTTCTATGAAAAAGTTACATTTTCAAGCAAATAATTAAATGTTCAAACAAAAAAATGAATTTTTAACCAACAAGATTGATTTTCTAGAAACAAGACTCAACAAAACTTTATGAAAAGGCAGTTGACTTTAATTCGAGAAATTTTTCTTACCTCATAAGAAAATTGCTTCCTCATAGGTATGAAATGAATCTGCTTTCTAATAGCGGGATGTTTTTCAAATGAAAATCAAAGTTTTCTTAATAGAAACAATGTAATTTTTTTCAAACTTCCTACGTCCTTAATCCTTATTGATTAATTAGAAATGGTCATCGAAAGTTCTTTAATAAATGGTAGGTCATGAAAGGTTCTTAGATTTTGGACAATCAATGCGTTTTGAATGTGCGAACAAATATACCATATGTTGTAACGCGCAAGTTGTAAGGGGCGTGCCTAAAAGTAGGCAAAAATAATATCTTCTGCGTGGTTCTCCTGAGAAGTAGCATCACACAGGACAAACGCAACCGTGCGAACTCCAGTGACTTACCCTTCGAAGAAATTACGAAAGCCGGGAAGTCTGGATCTTGCAGCAGAAAATCGCAGATCGCAGGGCGGAACTGAGTAAGAAGGCTTGGAGATTTATCTTCACTTCTTGTTCCAAAGACTCCGCCAATATTGGAGAACGTCAAGCTATTTGGTCTAAAAGCCAAGCATTTTGAAGATCTTTCGAAAAAGACTAAGTTCTCCCCAGGAAAGCCAAGGGAGATTCACCTCCTAACGCTGTCTTTAAAAGTAGCTTAACTCGGAAAACGACCTTCGTTCGTTCCGAACAAAATTTTTGACCTTATTAGATGTTTTCGATCATTTCCGAACTTTAGGGCAAGAGTCCAATTTTAAATCTTTTATAATTTATTTTCTTGAGCAAGGTCAGGGTAAGACTTGATTGTTGTTCCATAGAATTAAATGTAATAATCTTACAACCTATCCATCACCTTCCCAGCTACCCACAAGCAGAACGAGTGGTCTTCCACTCTGCCTGGTCGCTAACATAATTGTCAGTGAAGGTTAGAATGAGAGAAAATATGTGCGTTTATTGAAGGGACATGCGAGTCTAAGAATTGAAAAACAATTTCTAAAAGCTGAAATTTTGAAGGTCGAGTCTGCTCGTAGACACTCGCCTCCGTACTTTCGCCCTCAAATTGAGAGCGAGAACAATAGTACCCTCGCCGACTGAGGAAGACTTACCAGACTGGAAGGTCGTATAATAATTAGTACTGTTTATAGAAGAAATTAAATAATTGTGGGATTTTCCCCTCATGCGTTGTATGAGCCTATTCAAAACAGAATATTGAAATTTGTGGTTGTCAAGGAAGTGAATTTTTCTTTGTTTTGTAGGATTTCAAGATTGACGAGAATAAAAATTATGCCTCTGTCCAAAGATGTTTAATAAGTAATCTTTAAAAGCTAAGAAAATTTCTCTACAAAGTAAAAATTATTTTCATTCTAAGATTGAAAATCGTGCAGATAAAGCTTTAACTTCCTTATACGCGAATTTTAGATCAGGATTATCTAGAAAGAGATCCTGGTGATGGTATCTTGCGTTTTTTATGTACGGTCTATCAGGGATTTATCGTGGGGATTAGAAAATCTGAATATGCAAATATCATAGGTCAGGCTTTATTTAATAAATATCTTTTTATGTGAAAAGAATCTTTTTCTTTCTCTATCAGAAACCCCTTCTTACTTGACTGCTCACTTAAATAAATGATTTAGTTATTAACTAACTAATTTAGTTAACTAAGCCAAAAGCTGGCTATTACAATTGGCCTCTAACGTGTGACATGCGAGTAGATAAAAAGAAGAAATTTCTCGATTGAAATATTATTGTATTATGGATGAAAATGAGCAGAAGCTCATCGAAGCCTTCTGTAAAGGTAACAACAACTGTAAGCGACTGTATTTACTACCACCTACTATCCAAAAACAGGTCCCAAAAAGCATGGTAGAATTAGATTAAAAGTAAGAGTATGAAAATCAGTTGCGAAAGTAAAATAGTGGAAATATTAGACAAATGGATTACAAAGCGTAGGCAAACACTAAACAATTAGATGCAGACCTAGCCACTGACTAGAATGTCAGAAGAAAGACGCGAAAATAGAAACGTTTAGAGGAATCAGTATGAAAAAGACACATGTGGAATGAGACAAAGACTATCTTCTACGAACAATAAACAATAGTGAGTGAATGTTAATAAAAAATCTCGGTATTTATTGAAAAAAAGATTTTTTTGTGAAAACTACACAGTAGTTAATGAGTTGCATCAACGTGTTAAGTTCGAGAGTGAATCAAAGTTCTCCTTTTACGGACGGTACGAGGCTATCAGAATATTGAAACAGCAAGTTATTTTACAAAGTAAAATACTAGATTTCGCATTACACAGGCAATACACGGTAAAGAAATCAAAGAAAAAGTAAATAAATAATATTGCAACCTAATATCAATAACATAGGAAGTGATTGAAGATCTTACAGCAAGACGATTTCGACCTAACCATACGAAACCTATCACCCAACAACAAGGCCGATGCTTAAATCACACCCTTCGATACGGTAAACTCTACTCAGAACAGATGTGGACACTCATGAGATAGCAATTGTTAAAGTTAGAAGCAAAGATGCAACAAATCCCCGCTGAAGAAAATAGGCATTGAGATCCACAGGAGACCGACAGGGAGAAAATCTTACAACAGAAATTAGTCGCATTGGAACATAGCATGAGCCGCTTCTTCGAAGGTAGAACCAATATGACCCAAATTTTCAAAGAGAGGGAGGCCCGTATGCTGGACTTAATCAATCGATTGAAGGCAGCACAGACGAGAGTGGCCGAACGTGTCACTGGCCATTTGGAAAGAAGATCACAAAAACAGGTATTATTGGCCAAACTAAATATGAAGTACGTCCTGCCATAATATAACGGTGAGGGTAGTCCAATGAGATACCTGCGTCAATCAAAACAATATTGGGATGTGTTACGCCCAATAGCATCTGTAGCAGAGTATATGATAGAGAAGTCACTATCGGGAACACCTGTCGATTTTTGGCTAATTGTAAAAAATTACGTCACCGATCTGAATAATTTTATGGTCAAATTTCAGAAACGTTATTAATCAGAAAGAAACTGGAGTTTGCCTGTTTTCAGCTAACCAGCGATAAATCGAGAACAGAATACGCTAATTATATATTCACAAAAGTAAGCGAATTAGCACCTGCTCTTGAACAAAGAGAAATAATAAGGAAGCTCGCCTATCACTATAGCGACAAAATAAAATATGTTATTGTGGAAAGAGGCATTGAACAAAGTGAGCAGCTCATCGCACCACTGCAATATTTCGATAAGACAGGGAAGAGAAACATCGGCTAAACTGTGAATAAAGATTGGAGAAATAAAAACAAGTTCCAAAGTGACAGCAACGCGCATAATCCTGGCAACTGGAGACCACCGACTTTAAAAAACAACAAGCGCTATACGAAAAAAATTCATGATGGCAGCTGCAGCAGCCATATCGAGTGCAAAATATGGAAGTAGAACCTCCACAGAATTTGTAAAATGTGGATGAATTGATGCTACAGTCGGGAAACAAACAGAAATTACATAATCTGCCAACGTGATAAGTTTCCGGCCTAACCAAGAGATGGCGCCACTAGGCCTACCTTGAGGTGGCGTTCTATAGTACCATCCTTAGATAGCTTGTAGCTATAGTTTCAGCC
>NC_046662.1:10986449-10997082 GCF_010883055.1 Belonocnema kinseyi | reverse complement strand
GCCTTGGAGGAGATTATGTTGAGAAATAAAAAAAAAAATTCTTAAAAACGTTGTTTTTCTTGGTCAGGCCGGAAACTTATCAATCCACCCTCGTATATCGGGAGAATTTCTAAATGGAGATCAAAAGAGATTCAACTGATATCCATGTCTACCGTTAGCTGGTGTTGCAGTGACCTCTGGCGCACATGCATAATTGGCATCGACGTGTTGGACGAACACAGGGCTACTATCGGCTTGGATACAAAGTTTCTCACCTTGCCCTATCTGCATGTCACACACAAAGGAAGCAAAAAAAAAATAGAGAAAATGCATGGAGTCACAGATCGAGAGAAAGAACAACTCGGTGAAATCCTATGTACGGATCCACGCGTATTGCGTCGAGAGTCTGGACTCCTAACAAATTATTAACATGTACTACAAATAAAAGAAGAAAAACATTCGTAGAACGAAGAACCTGCGGAAGTACTCTTCCAAAAATGCAAAGGAATAAACATCATGTCAAAATTGAACGTGCCGCTTTAGCGCACAAGTCGTTGAAACAAAACATATCTAAAAATTTGTTATAAGTAAACTGTTGTATGAAATATTAATTATCTGATAGTAGCAGATTCGGCAGTTTGATTCTCTCTTTAACCGAGAATATATTTTAAGTTATCGGTATTCTCTGTGTTCTTATCCATTTATGGTAAAATTTTAAGTATCTCGTGGCTTCTATCTTATGGGAGGTAAGGGTAAGGGGGATAAGGTAGTAGGTTGTGACTAGTTTTCGGCGTTGCATCAAACTTTGTAAAATTTTGAATGTTAAAAAAACATTGAAGTTAAAAGAAAATACTAGTAATCTAATTGCACATATTTACCTTATATTTCAAGTTCCCGATGCTTTTTGTTGATCTTTCCTTGAAGAGAGAAGGTTCGCGGTGTACAAATAAGATAACAAAATTATCTTAACATTAAGTGAGCAGTTTGTATAATATTCATTTGATACACAATTCACAAAATTCATTAAAAGGCAGTTGACTTTATTTCGAGACCATGACGATTATTTGTATCTTGTTGTTCACCGTCGCGATTCTTCTTAATTGAATTGGTAAATATAATACTTTATCATCATTTTGAGAGCATTTTAAATCTTGGAATATTTTTCTTATATTCGAACGGTTCGAATCAAATAAAGAGCAGTTTTTCTGCCATACTTTGAATTCTATATTATTTTTTAGTAAATAAGATATGTGTAGCTCTGTAAAATTTAATGAAATTTTCTAAATCTTTTAACAATCAAAACACCTTGAGAGCATTTGAAATGATCAGAAATATGATACAATGCGTTGAAATCCTTTCCAAAATTTATAGAATCTTCGGAAACATCTTAAAGCCTTATAGGCCTTATGAAATCTTTCTATATTTTCTAGAGTTATACGAATTACATTTAATCCGTGAAAAAATTGTGTTTAGTACCTTAAAATCCCTACATCTCATAAAAATTCCTTGGAACATTTTATCATATCTAAAAGTACTGTAAATCCTTTACAATTTTTTTCCTGAGTTTTTAGAGCTTTTGTAAATTTTGAAAAATTTTGAAAAATACCCATAGATCTTGAAAAGTCTTTCAAAATCACTTTATATTAATTAAATTCATCAAAAATACCCTTACCTATTTCAAAACCTTTATAATCGTTTGAAAACTATCAACATTTTGTTAATTCCCGCAATCCCTTGGAATTTTTTTAAATAATCTGAAATCTTTAGAATTCTTTAAAATATCTTTAATTATTGAATATAATTTCAAGTTCCTTTAAATCTTTTAACAGTCTGAAATCTTTAAAAATTGGCTAAATCTTTGGTAAAACCTTGAAATCTTAAAAAAATTATTTAAATATCTTAAAGTGTTCCAAAATCTTTCAAAACCTGTGAAATTTCCGGATATATTATAAGATCCCTGGGAATTATCCAAAATATCCCAAAACCTTACCTATTGAAATTTGCTTAAATCTCTGTAAATGATTCAAATCTTTAGAAGTTTTGTAAAAAATTTCTTATCTCTAAAATGCGGATTAAAATCTTTTAAAATACCCTGTAGTATTTAAACTCCTTTGAAACCTTTTTAAATTCCTTTAAACATTTTGAAGCTTCATAAAATTCCTTGAAAGTTTAAAAAATACCCTAAAACCTTTTATATCCTATGAAATACCTTTAAGTGAATTAAATCTATTCAAAATTCTTTGAAACCCTTTAAAATAGCCTAATAATATTTGAAACCCTTAAATGTATTAATATCTTTTGAAAGTTTCTTGAAAGTCTCTTGGAATTCCTTAAAACTCCTTTGAAATATTCTGGTAATTATTATTATTTATATAATTATTCATGTTGCAACGAATAATAAAAATAAAACTCTAATTTTCATATTCATTTAATTTATTTCATATTTTTTTGGAATTTAAAATATACTATTTATGTCGACCTGAAAATCTTTTTTTCTATTTAATGTAAAATAGAATATTTCTAATTTTATTATTATTGGCATATAATTTTGGACATCTTTTAATCTCCTAAAACTTTTAACTGGAAGAAATGGCATGCCATCTTTGCATACTAAGATTCATTTACACTAACCTATCGCTTTCAGTCAAGTGTCGGGATTTGCCTTCAAATGGCCTTGGACTGGTTTCGGGGTGATATAAAGGTAAACAGTGAGGGCTGCCTGACATTATAAAGTTCCTAAAATAAAATTATGCGGAAATATTTGCACAAAAATTTCTGTTTTGTCGTTTAAGTTCATATCTAATGTAATTACTATTTATTTATTTCTACTTTACCTTACAGGCTTAAGTTCACAAATTGGGGGAAAAAAGCTAAAAGCAATACTTGCTGAAGAACATATTCATCGATTTAATGGCGTTTACGGTTACCGTGCACGTGGGTTTACTCAGCTAAACGGAAACTATACAGGTGGAGTATTGGATGGTACTCTTTTTGGAGCAATCAGTCATGACAGCCATTTGATGCATAAAATATATAATGCTGAAAAAAGACCGATGACAATACACGTAATGAGCGGACATCGCAGTGCACTAACGTCCGAGCAATATAGAATATTCCCTTTCTATGAAACAGCTCGTGATGAGTTTAGTATTCCAGTTATTTTTTATTAACAACAGAACTGCCGATAGAGTCGGATAAAAAATGGAAGTATCAATAAGCAATATCATTTAAAATAAAGTTCAAAAATTGTAATTGATTTTTTCCAATAAAAAAATGTTTTCCCAAATTATTTTAAGTTTTCTTATTATACACATACATAAAAATTCTCAATAACTAATTTGATGCCCTAGTTATTTATTTGTGTTTTATCATAAGATTTAGATCAATTGAATATTAGATACGTTATTTTATATAGTTTGTATATCCGCAACAAAATAAATTCTCAAGAAAGTAAACTTGTGAGTCTATAAAAGAAATTAAATATTGTCCGAAATCTGAAGTTTTGAAAAAAAAAACAAGTTTCTTATACAAAGTTGAAATTTAAAACAAAAAGATAAATTTTTAAACAAAGAACTAATTTTCACTAGAATTTTCTCAAAGAAAACAGTCCTGAAAGAGATTTAAAAAAAACACCTAAGGGGAGTCCACAGCGACCCCTGTAGATACGCATCTTCCTCTGCGCAGAGAAAAATTTCAGGAGATTAATTCACTGCACTACTCCTTGATTTTATTATGCTCTGATGCGATAACTAAGGTCTTAGAACCATTTCTTTTAAAGCATGGATCTCAAAGTTGCAGGCATTAAGCCACGCCCCTTTGCTCTCACGTCTCGAATTCTATGCACTTCCGTGAATTAATCTCTCGAAATTTCTCTCCGTTTGTGAAGATCCAAATTACCGAAGGAGCCTTGAAACATACTGGAACCATCTGGGAGTAACCCTGGCTATAATGATGCCACAGTGTCAGGCCAAACGGAAATACCGTAATGAGCTAGATTGTCGAGAGGAGACAGTTTGATAGCGGCTCATTAAATGCCATCAGGAAACAAAAGAAAACGTCGCTGAGAGTCCATTCACTTACAACAAGGCTTTTCAAAGTCGCCTGAAAGTGCCCATAATCACTAAGGGGTTCCCAGTAACCAAACTCGCTGATGAAGAAGCCAAAGCAATTTAAGCGGAATTAAATTAGAAAATCGACAAGATGAAATGGCTTATTGAAGCTTCTGGTGGATTACAACCTTGGGTGAAGGCTAAGGTCAAAATGATCATTAGTAAAGACCTCCCAAGGCCAGAAAAGCTGCTGACTTGGATTCCTAGTGTATCTGTGGACCCCACATCAGTACTTTATATGATATCAGTCTAAAACCCAAACTTGAAATCGAAAGGCTGGAAGGTTATCGATGTCAAGACGAGTAGTCAAGCTACCCAACTTGTGATAACTGCAGAACCAGGAGTGGTCGAGAGTCTTAAGAAGATCGACTGCAGGCCTTACTATGTTTTGGAGACCATTAATACGGAGATCCTCTTGTAAACCAATTTTACAGCCATGGGCAGAATATCTTATTTGACTCCGAAAAAGGTAAAGAACACAACTGGAGTGTTGAAATGGACTCTAGGTATCCAACTATCTGTCTGAATTTTATCCAAGTAAGCCTTCATCACAAAGAAGGAGCATCTGCTATCTTAAGCAGACATTTTATAGGGGAATAAATGGCTTTCCCCCTTATACAAGAACCTTGGGACCTTGGGCTTACCATTCGAAAGTTAAAGGGTTTAGTAACAAGAGCCGAACAGTTATTTATGATAATTTGTTCAAAAACCTAGGACAGTACTTTATGTCAGAGGCGATATCAAATTAATTGCATTACCAAGCTTTTTTTAGAGACTTGGTGGGAGTGAACAATAAGCAACATTTAGGGAGCCAGCACCAACCTATGGTGATTTGCTCAGCTTACCTACCATTTCACTCCCAGGATCCAGGACCTAAGCGATGACAAAATCTTGTAGACTACTGATGTGTCGAGGGATGTCCATTGCTTATTGGATATGATGCCCGGGTTGCCAGAAGTAACAATTTATCGCCATTCTAGCGGGCTCGTCTGCTTTTTTGCGACCACTGTTTTCAGGTTTGGTAAATAATAAAATCCTGGAGTAACTAATAAGGGTATACTTCCCGGGCTAGGAGTTAAATTGTACGAATGATGGTGTGACCCATGAGTCATATCCCTCAGGAGAATTAACCTTTACAGTAAAAATGGAAGTTAAGAAACCCCGGTAGCATATATAAAGATTAAGATAATTTTTATTCCAAAGCCAGGCAAGGATACCTGCTATTAGGCAAAATGCTGTTTACCGATCAGCTTGACCACGTTAATGCTTGATCAATTTGCCTTTCAAAAGCACAATTTTATCGTAGAAACTCTTAATCCGCTTACCGCCCGTATGAATAATAGAGTGCGAAAAGTTCAAGTGGCAATTGCAGCGTTTCTATATATAGGGGACTTTCTATGTAACACCCCGATTGAATTCACATTCAGTTCTGCCCAAACAGATGGAGCTAGCCTCACGTTAAACAGGTGGAGGCATCCCATGTCAAACAGAAGAACTACATTAAAATGAAGTGAAAGCAAACGTTTCAATGCGATGACAACAGGGAAGAGTTCATTTATGCATCCATTGGGCGCTTGACATTGGCGACATGATTCGTGTTTTCTACAAATCGGGTTTTTAAACTCATGGTTTTGTAGCCTGTTCATCAGTACAAGAGGGGACTTATGCATGTTACCAGCGGAAGAAAGCTTTTTTGACCTAAGAAATTTTAAGTTCTTCGGTAGGGAAGTAAAGTCTTTTTTTTAATTGGCTACAATGATAATCAGATTATAATAGCATACGTATCAACGATGTGATTGCCATGGACTAAACTCATCAGTACAATTACACACCTAGAAAGCATTCAACGCTTTTCTGATTGACGATTACTGGTACTATGTAAAGAACACCAACAGCAGCATTTGGTATCGTTCTGGACATCCCGCCGTTGCAACTTTTCATAAGGAAGATTGCAGAAGTCGAAATCTATATACTCCTAGTTAGAGCATCATTATTGATCTTGAGTAAAATATCTACATGATATCACTAAGAGCATGCTATGTGAGGATAATATTCTTGCTAAGTAAACTAATGTTATGTTGAGGAAATTATCCCTTATAAAGCCTTTCAAGGTCATCTTCCTTAAAACGTGAGAAAAGCATGATGAAGGGCGAAGGGAAGAATTATTTACACTTGGAGGTTTCATTTGGTATACAGACGGCTTTAAAAACTCCTTGGAAACAGGGGCTGGAATCTATGGAAAGATGCCCAGGTCCAAGATAGCAACATTACTCGACACATGCGTTACAGTTCTTCGTCAGTCAGGCCTTCAATAACACAAACTATGAGCTACTCATCGAGCTCCTTGAGTGCCCGGAGACGCATCCAAGAATAGTAAGATGCATGAAAGAGGTTATGCTGCTGTGGCGGACAAGACTTGTCATTCTTAACGTAATAACTTTATGCCGTTATTTTCCATGTAGGAAGACGACTGCAATTTGATTTCCATTGAATTTCATACCTACGAAAAAATCGTGTAACTGACTGAATTTCCACTTGAAAAATTTTAAAACTTGGCCAAAAACAACTTTATTTTCACATTTTATTGAATGGGAAAAATCGAAGAGGGAGAAGTAATTAAACAGTAAAATTGGATTAAAAAATAGCAGTGTAAAATTATTAAGAATTTATTTTTGTGAAAGTACAATAAAATACTTTTCAATTTGAAAACTCGGCTCCTAGTCACTGAAAAACTTTATTTTATCAAAATAATATATCTATATTTTGCATTACCCTATTCTTCAAATTAAAAAAATCAAATGATTCAGACAAAAGGCTGATTACTGACTCAGAATTAAGGACATAAAAATGTCACCGTAGGGAAATTCTAAATGATCGTTTACGGTGAAAAACTGGCATGGAACAGTTTCTTTTCGTCATTACGCTTATGCTGTCCTTTGACATATATTTACACCGCACACGTTCTTGGTTAATCGTATTCACACACATTAAGCATTCTTTCCATCGGCGAAGCACTAGTTCCCAAAATAAATCCTACTCTCGAAGTCTTTTCTTTGCGATTTTATATGTCCTCTGTATTGTTTATTATGCTCAAATAAGATAAAAATATTATCTTTAGTCTAGGAGCCCAGTTTTTAGAATATTCATTAGTTACATAATTCAAAAACTTCATTAAAAGACAGTTGACTCTATTTCGAGACCATGAAGATTATTGGTATCTTGTTTTTCACCGTCGCGATTCTTTCTAATTCAATGGGTAAATATAATACTTCATTATATTTTTTAGTGCACTTTCAATGTCAAAATTTTTCTGGTATTTAGACTGTTCGAATTCAAAAAAAGCAGTTCTTCCTTACTTGGAATTCCATATTGTTCTTTTTTGTCGCTAGCCGTACTCCTGTTCAATTATTCAGAAATTGTACTGCTATAAAGTATGAAAAATACATGAAAACTTCAATATCTGTTGTGGAAACAACGTGATCAGGGGATTGAGGGAAGACGTAAGGGGGGTTATAGGGCAGATGGAAAATAGAAGGAAGGACCCACGAGTAATAGATCAGAAATCAGAAAAGGAGGTTAAGGACTTCAGAGAGAAAGTAGAAGGATTAGAGAGGGAGAACGTAGGAAGGACAAGTAGGAGAGTGGACAGGGAAGGAGTAAGGGTAATAATGTAGTTGAGAATGGAGAGAAAAGAGAAGACAACTAGGAGAAATAATATTGTTATAAGAGGTTTCAAGCTAAAGAGCAGGGAAGTAAGGGAGAGTGTGGAAGCGTTTCTACAGAGCATAGGGTGGGTTAAAGGCAAGTCAGGGAATTCGGACTGGTGGGAAAAAGGAGAATAAAGTGGCGGTTGTGGAATTAGAGAGTTGGGAAAGGGTAAGGGTAATAATGTAGTTGAGAATGGAGAGAAAAGAGAAGACAACTAGGAGAAATAATATTGTTATAAGAGGTTTCAAGCTAAAGAGCAGGGAAGTAAGGGAGCGTGTGGAAGCGTTTCTACAGAGCATAGGGTGGGTTAAAGGCAAGTCAGGGAATTCGGACTGGTGGGAAAAAGGAGAATAAAGTGGCGGTTGTGGAATTAGAGTGTTGGGAAGAAAAGTTCGGTGTAATACGAAACAAAATTAGGTGTCGGAAAATAAAAGTAGTATCTGTTGTGGAAAATAAAAAAAACGGAATTTTGATGTGAAATCCAAAGTCTTTGAAGTCATAACAATGTCATGTCCCTGAAATATTGTGCGTTTGTATTTACATAAATACATTTTTTATTTACAGGGTTTCAAATTTATAGCGTAACATCTTTGAAAATAAAGCATATGGTACAATTGTTAAAGGCACTTATATTTTTAGAACTAGTTGCATAATCTCAATATAAAACTTTTATCTCGATTCCAATTATAGTTTCACAGTTATAATGACTTTTTTGTGATAGCTGTTGGGCCTGAAAGGAGAACAGTGGTATTACGGTATCAGATCCAACATTATATACTAGATACAACATAGAGACGCATGCGCGGTCGCACAGCGAGAAATACAAAATGCTGGAAGTTAGCGATGTGGCAAGTGACAGCTGTAACAGTTCCGTTTTTTTCGTTTGTTTAACATTTTTTCGCGATAACTTTTAATCCCCAACCAGAAGAACAAGCACGCAATTATGTGTCAAGAAGTAACAAGATTTTATAATCAGAAGAAGCATATTTTAGTGATAACACTACATACATATAAAGAGAAAAATAATAAAATCATCTACTTCTTACCCGTCAAGCTTTTAATTGATAGATTGATCCAGAAAAAACTTTCTTTGAAATTATCTTATTTGCATTACATAACCTGGTCATCCCGTAACACAACATATATTTGCTCCAAGTTAAGTCAGTTCAAAAACGGAAATAATCGATATTCCCCGTACTTTTTAACCTCAAAATCATTCCAAATATTATAAATTTAATGTAGTAATTTACATTTAGTAAATAAGATACCTGGAGCTCTGTGAAATCTTATAAAACCTTATAAAATCGTTCCATACTTTCCAAGGTTTTAGAAAGCACATTGAAACAAGAATATAAATTTTCGAATACCTTACAATTCTTATATCTCCTGATAAATTATTTTAAATTTTTAATGTACCCTAAGATACTATAAATTTTTAAAAATTCTCTTCGGATTTTCTAAAGCTCTTCAAATTCCTAAGAATTTTAAGAAATGCTCTATAATCTTAAAAATCCTTTGTCATCATTTTATATCATTAAAATTTACCAAAAATATCTTCAGAAATTTCAAAAACTTTGAAATCGTGTGAAAACTCTTAATATTCCTTTAATTAGTAACAATTCCTTAGAATTTTTTTAAATAATCTGAAATCCTTTAAATTCTTTAAAATCTCTTTAATTATTGAAATCAAAGACAAGTTCCTTGAGATCTTTTAAAACATCTTAAATCTTTAAAACGTGGTTAAATATTAGGTAGAACCTTGAAATATTTGAAAATCTTTGGCATCCCACGAAAACCCTTAATATTCGTATAAAAAAACTCCTTGAAGTCCATTCAACTATTATCAAATCACGTGAAATAACATAAAGTATTATGTGTTCTGCGAAAATTGTTGAATATATTATAAAATCCTTTTAATACATCTTGAAGTATTTGAAATCCTTTGAAATCTTCTGATATCCCTTGAAACAGTTTAAAGCTCTTTAATTTTTTTTTAAGTTTTAAAAGTAATCTAAAATAATTTAAATAATTTGGAATAACTTTAAATGATCTAAATCTATTAAAAATTTGTTCTAAGCTTTAAAATCTCTAACAATATTTAAGACCCTTAAATTTATCAAAATCTGCTGAAAGTTCCTTGGAATCTTCAAAAATACCTTAAACTATATACAATATTAATATACAATATACAATATATTAAATTAAACAAATTTTTATGATACTTGTTTGATTCTCTTTTATTTTTTATTAAGCATGAAGATGATGGAGTTCGTAAAATAAAATTTAAATGAATTATTTCCACAATTTTTTCTGTTTTGTCGTTCAAATAAATATATAATCTAATCACTATTTATCCATTTATACTTTTCCTTACAGAATTGAGTTCACAGGTCTTGGGGAAATGGCAAAAAAATATATGTGACGAAGAACATATTTATCGGTTTAGTGAAGTATTTGGTTACCGTTTGGGTGCGTTCACCAAACTAACCGGAAACCACACAGCTGGAGTGCTACAAGGAATTCTTTTTGGAGCAATCAAATCTGAGGACAATTTGATGCATAGAATATATGATTCACGCGACGAACCGATAACAATACACGTCAAGAGTGGACATCGTAGTAAATTGACAAGAAACCAAATTCAGACATTTCCTTTCTATCAGCCACCTCTTGATTGGTTTATTTTTCCAGTTATTTTTGAGTAACGAAACAACTGGTAATAGTGTTGGAACTAAAGTTGAAATTCTCAACTCGAACGGAAGTTGTACAGAAGTACTCTTCAGTA
This sequence comes from Belonocnema kinseyi, assembly GCF_010883055.1. Taxonomy (NCBI): domain Eukaryota; kingdom Metazoa; phylum Arthropoda; class Insecta; order Hymenoptera; family Cynipidae; genus Belonocnema; species Belonocnema kinseyi. Next base: position 10,986,501 of record NC_046662.1, on the reverse strand, counting down.
GGATTAGATTCGACACAAGAGATTGTTTTTAAATCATCCAGGAAAGCTTCGG
>NC_046662.1:10983806-10986349 GCF_010883055.1 Belonocnema kinseyi | reverse complement strand
AAATCTATGAAAAACAATTAACTCGGGTCATGAAAACGTTGCAATAAATTGAAATTTACATCAAAATGCGAATGTATAATGTTTGTTTCTTAATATTGTATCAATAAGCAATTTAGTGTAAAACAAATTTTAAAAAACTGTAACTGATTGTTTCCAATAAAAGAATGTTTTTCAAGATTTTTGCAAGTTATCACCTGATATGTGGCTATTCTTAGTAACTAATTTGAGGTCCTAGTTATTTATTTGTGTTTAATCATAACATTTTAATTCAAATCAAAACAGTTTCATTGAAAGGAAAAACGAATTCTCTATAAGAGAGATGAGTTTTCAACAAAGACGGATTCTTTTTAACTCAAAGAGTTGCATTTTTAGCCAAAATAGAAGAATTTTTTGCCAAAAGAGATTCATTTTCAAGTAGCGAAGCAAGTCATGGAAATGAAGGTGAAAAAAGAAAAAGAGGCACGATAATTATTATTGAGATGTTTCGGTCACTGTTTGAACCCTCATCAGTCAAAGAAATAAAAATGTATTTACCTGGCGCTCCGCGCTCGGTCTTTGCTATTATATTAAATTCCTGTTACAATTTCTTTTTGTGTGTACATTGGTTTGACACTGCTTATTCAGATATTGCAAAATAATGTTCACATTTTATTTTTCCTGATCCTAATAGGACCTTGTTGTGCTTGTTTAATCCTTTTCCCTTTTTTATATATATAAATATTTTATTATAATTTTATTATATATAAAATTATATCAAATACTGTAATTCAAACCCCTCATAAGCTACAATCATAAAGTAAAGCTGAACCTTTTTTTTAATTTGACATTAAAGAAGGTTCTCAAAGCTCTAATTTTTAAAAATGTGGGCTTATCGAAAAATTCGGCTAAAATAGTTTAGAAATATATTTGGTATCTATTAAAAATTTTTGGATCTATGAAAAAAATAATTTTTTCTATTTTTTGAAGATTTTCAAATTTTTGAAAAGTATATAAGTTTTCTAATTTTCATCAAAATTAATGATTTTATTTGGATAATTTGCAAGTCTTTTACCCATCTGTAAGAAACTTTCGACAGAAATTTATCAAATTTCAACAACAAAAATTTTAACATTTTTTAAATGCACTCTATTTTTGAATTTTGGTTCGAAATATCTGATTAACGAACTTAGTCTTTATTTTGGGGACCTTCAGAAATGTATCAAATGCGGACTCGATTGGACAAATCCTTTAAAAGTTAGCATGGCGACAACATTCAGGTAACCATATATACTGAGATACAGTCATACAGACAGACAGACACCGATTATATTTTATGGTTTTCGGATTCTGTGAGTGCCGAAACGTAAAGATCCGTTAAAAATTAGAGATTGAAAATTTGAACGATTACATTACATTCTCAGTAATGAGAATGTGAAAAACTATTTTTAAAATGAAAGAAGGGTTGTATCATAAAAGGAGGCCCTCAATTTTAAATCAATATTATAAGAGATAAATATAATATCAGTGAAAAGACGGAAAGTCAATGTGAATAACAAACAAACATGCCTGGTATAAGTTAAAAAATCAAAGAATATAGTCAGAGTTAAAAAATTCCACAGAAACACAATGCACATGATGATGAAAGAGTCGATAAAATAGAATGAAACTTTATCAACAACGAAAATACAAATCATGTAATAGATTTGCAAACGTCAGGAAATAAATTATTTTTATATAGGAGATTGACAATATTTGGTACTTTATTGATAAAAAAGTCTTTAATTATTTTTCTACGAACTCTATTGTTCTCCATTGAGAAAATCTGAAAATAATCTAAATAAAAATTATGGATAGTATCGAGGTAGAATACCAGTGTTCACGACTACGGGTTTGTATAGATCCATCAGTCTCACGCACATAAGAAAAAAGAACAGACAGTGCAATTGTATTTATAAAAAACTCCGGAAGTTCTCTTTTTTGGAATTGAATCTTTAAGACTATTAAAAATGTTTGAGAAACTATTAGTTACTTTGTAAATTTTCTTGATTTTTTGTTTCTTTAGAACTTGTTCATTTTTTCCAGACAAATCTTTTGTGTAAGAGCAAACTGTGAAATCAACATAAGAAATTTTGTTTATTTTTATTGGATTTTGAAGCAAATTCAGTATCATTTAATCGGAAAGTTTCTTTTTATAAACAGTTGTTGATTAAATATCTTGGGTAACCATCATCTTTTAAAGTATCTCTGATCGAATTAATGTTTTTGATTCTAAATTCTGGATCTGAAGTTTTAACAATTCTGTGGAAAAGGCTTGCGACCAAACGAATTCTTTGGAAAATAGGATGAAAAGAGTTAAAATTTAAGTAACGACAGACAAAGTTTTCTTTTGATACCAATCAATTTTTACAAAACCATCACAACTAATAACAAGAGTGTCTAAAAACCTAATTTCTGAATTTACTTCAACTTCTATAGTAAATTTAATATTGCGATTGTAAGAATTGAATTTTTCAAGGAGAATATGGATGTTATCTTCAAAATAACATGAGTGGGTGAGGGGGGGG
>NC_046662.1:10978732-10983796 GCF_010883055.1 Belonocnema kinseyi | reverse complement strand
GGGTGCCATAACTGAGCCGTTTTTATGTTTGTAAGAGAAGCCACCAAAATTGAAAAAGGTGGATTTTAAACATAATTCAATGCAATTTAAAAAATAATGAAGTGGAATGTCAATAAATACAGAAATTTCAGGCCATCTTATAATCACACAGTTTAAAACATCAGGTATAGAAATGTTTTGAAATATGGAGACTAAATCTAATTTCTAAATTCTACTTCAGATACTAAATTATTGTTTTTGTCCTGTAAAGTAGTAGTGTATTCAAATTTGGACAAGGTATAAAGCTTTTTATCATTTAGGATATCAGACATTTTTGTATGGTAAACACTTTTAGACATAGCAATCGTAACATTGCCTTTATCAGCATTAGTAAACATCACATCGGGATTTCTTAATTTGAACTCACGTATCAAATTATAATCCGGTATATACTCAAATTTAAGTCGATTTTGGTGTCTTAAAAAGAAAACATAATTCGTAATAATTTTGGAACATTAATTTATAATTAAAGTTTGATCATAATAACATTTTAAGTTCGATTTAAACTAAAAATATTGTCATTTATAGAAAAATGGATTCCATTAATTTCTACAATTTAGGGTGTTACTCGATAAATCAAAGAACAGATGATTTAATTTGAATGAATTTCGAGAATTGAAATAATAAATGTTCGAATTTTTCAATGTAGATTTAATATGTGAAGGAATCAAACCGGATGTTTTTGCTTTAAATGATGAGGGTCCAAACAGTGACCGAAATGTCTCAATAATAATTATCTTGCCTCTTCTTCTTTTTTGACCTTCATAAAATAGACGAATTTTAAAAAAGGGTTGAATTTTCACTAGGAACGCGTTTTCCATTAATAAAGAAATTAAATATTGTCAGAAATATTGAATTTAAAACAAACAAAACATGCTTCCTATAAAACAGTTGACTTTTCACCCAAATAATTACACTTTTAAGCAAAAATATAAATTTTAAACCAACAAGATTAATTGTATACTGTTGACAATTGCGATTTTTCCTAATTTAATTGATAAATACTGTTTTAAAATACTATGGATGTATTTATTATGAGCGAATTTATAGGTGCTGATTTCATTAGCATTGAACAAATTGCTGCCTTATAGGTATAGATTGAGTCTGGTTTCTCATAGCAGAAGTTTTTTCTCTAACAAAAAAATTGATACTTTCAATATTTTTTAAGCTTACGTTTCTATCCAACCGAAAATCTTTTTAGATTCCAAATTAAAGCCAAAGTTTTTTTTATAGAAACAATGTTACTTTTTTTAAAACTTCCTAAGTCAATATGTAATAATACAAAATGGTCATCGAAAGTTCTTCAATACATCAATCCACGTATTTTGAACACACGAAATGCAGGAGTGTTAAATTTCTAATCTGAAAAATTCTCTTACAAACAAGGTAAATAATTTTTCTTAAAGATCTACAGCCGATACAGTCGATGTGTCTCGAAGACGCGAACCAATACAGTAGATATCTTATTATAGTATTTTGAATAACAAAAAATCCGCCCGCCCCGCGGGCACATTCTCGTCGCGCGCGCCTCGCTTCGGTCGCGAGTTTGAGCGCGCCTGGGGCGCGCGACTGTTGGACCTCGCGCTTCGCGCTCTATAGTATATTCATCTCGCGATTTGAGCTCGTTCTTTGTATATTCACCATAGTTGTGCACACATATTTCGAAACTTAAGATTAAAGCAACGACAACAGTAATTTGGTGATAGTGAATTCTCTTTTGTGAAAGCGCCGTCAGCTTTAACGTACACATTCTCATCACGTATCGCGTGCTTGGCACTCGAATTTGTCCCTTAAGGCCATGTGATGAGTATAACAGCTGATCAAGTCAGCAATAAGATCAATATTTTTCCACTCATATTGAAAAAAAGGTTTAAATAACGCAGAATTTTTTTTCGGGAAATGTTAATAAATATTAAAAGATCATTTGTGGCCTAGCAAAGAGTTGGAGGAAGAAAAAAGTTTATTTATCCAAACAATGATTATCGACGGATACATTTAGGTTTTATAGCAGAAGTTTGACTTTTAACTAATAGTTTAAGATGTTAATTTTGTTTGTCTACTTGATCATAATCAATATTATTAAAATATTAATTAATTTCTAAGAGTGTGAAAAAAACGCTCTCTAGCTCCTCTGGGATATGAACCCAGGTCCTTCAGATTGCCGGTCTGATGCTCTACCAACTGAGCTACGGAGAGACGAGAACACTTTCTTAACAATTTCCCTACAAGCAGAATGTCAACGTCATTCCTTATACTTGTAAGATTTTTCTTTCTAAACATGAAATTCATATTTTATTATTTATGTAAATTTTTTGACCAGGGAAAATTGAAAAAGTCACACGATCCAGAGAAACGAGGGATTCCTGGCTCAGAATTGAGGACGTATAAAATGTTACCGTAGGGAAATTTTAAATGATTCTTTTCATTCATTTCTTCTACTGGAGATAATTATTATATTATTCTTTACATTTGAAAATTCCGTTTTAATTGAATGCATATATGACAAATATTCAAAATGGACGAGATTTAGAAGCAATTCTCGGTTACGGTTAAAAACTGGCAAGGAATACTTTATTTACTTATCGCACTTATTCTGTTATTCGACTCACATATACACCACACATATTATTGACCCATCGCACAAACACAAACATTAACCATACTTTCTATTGGTGAATCACTAAATCCCTGACTGTTTCACGTCACTAGTGCCCCAAATCGCTGGTTCCCAAACTAAATCATACTCTCGACGTCTCATTATGTGCAAATATGATAAAAAAAATTATCTTTACTCCAAGTGCGCAGTTTCTAGAAGATTCCTCAGTTACAAAATTCACATACTTCACTAAAAGGCCGTTTAATCTATTTCGAGACCATGAAGGTTGTCGGTATAATATTATTCGCGGTCGCGATTCTTCTTAATTCAATTGGTAAATATAATATTTTATTATAATATTCATTGCAATTTGAGTGTCAGAATTCTTTTACATCTAAATAGTTCGAATTTAATAAAAAGTAGTATTTCTTCCATATTCAGGATTCTATATTATTAATTTTTTGGTCTGTTGCGGTAATCCTGTTAAATTATTAAGAAATAATACCGCTATAAAGCATGGAAAATATATCAAACTTCAATATCTGTTGTGGAAACTATAAAGAAAATTAAATTTTGATGTTAAATCCAAAGTCTTTGGATACATGGAAATGTCATGTCCCTCAAATATTGTACGTTTGTGTTTAGAGAAATACATTTTATAGTTACAGGGTTTCAATCTTATAGCGTTACGTCTTTCAAAAGAAAGCATACGGTCTAATTAATAGTGACACGTATAGATACAAAATAAGGGCGCATGCGCAGTGGCACAGCGAGGAATAGAAAATGGTGGAAGTTAGCGATTTGTAAATGCCAGCTCCGACCATGAAAAGACAGTGCTCTGCTCCTTGCTATGTAATATACTATTTGAATTTCGCCGAGTTTGAATGTCCTCTTGTTCTTATTTCATTGAATATACGGCCAGAGGTGGACATTTAATTACAGGAATGGTGTGTTACGAATTAACACAATGTTATTAAAAGAAGAAGCACATTTTGGAGATAACGATACAAGCATATAAAGAAAAAATCATCTACTTAATACCTATAAAACTTTTGACCAATAGATAGTTCAGAAAAATACTTTCTTCAATGATATTTCATAAATTCTGGAAAAATTACAATAACTTGCGAGAATTAGAAATCGTCAAAAGTATAATACAATGCGTTAAAATCCTTTCAAAATCGCATAGAATCTTCGTAAATGTCCTTAAACTGTACAGGTCCTATGAAATCGTTTTAAATCTTCCAAAGTTCTAGAAAGTACATTCAAACCATTGTACAAATTTCGAAATGCCTTAAAATGTTTATATCTCCTAAAAATTTCTTGGAACATATTTATATACTGTAAAATACTGTAAAGCCTTTAACATTCTTTTCCGATTTTGTAAAACTCCTTCAAATTCCAAGGAATTTCAAAAAATACCCTAAGATGTTTAAAATCCTTTGAAATTAATTTATATTATTAAAATTTATAAATATTAACCTTCGATATTTTAAGAACTTGAAAATCGTTTGAAAACTCTTGAAATTTTTTTAATTCTTGACAATTCCTTAGAATTTTCTTGAATAATCTGAAATCTTTTAAATTATTTTAAGTGTCTTGTATTGATGAAATCACATTGAAGCATTCTCGAGCTTTTTAAAATTCTTCAAAAGTTTTAATAATACCCTAGAAACTTTTCAATCCTTTTGAATACATTATTTTATTCAAATATGTCAAAAATTTCTTTTAACCTCTAATGATACCCTAATGATATTTAAAACCCTTAAATTTATTTCAATCTTTTAAAAGTTCCTTGGAATCTGGCTGAACATCAGCTAGTGTATCGCTCTCCGTGTTTTACTTAATTTGGTTCATATAATTGGCCCTGATTGACTGTAGCTGTCGTTTCCACGTATGAATAGTTCCTCAAATTGGTTAAGTGAACTTTTTTGGTTGATAAGTTATGGTTAATTGCACTAATTTTATTTTTCTAAAGATGTACATGACATAGTGTGGCTTAGTGTATCTTTAGCATGTGTCAGTGAATCAAAGTATCAATGTGTTTGTGAATTTCTATATGAATCTTATCATAGAGAAAATGAGTCACCGATTTTATAATAAATTTCCTGACAATATTTTATTAACTTGAAATTTGGACGGGCTTCAATTATCAAAATGCCTGACAAAATGTGCAAACAGTGTAGTTCGAAAATTTTAGAGGATGCTTCCTCATGTCCTTGTGGAGTCTTTATCACCCCGGATGTGCAAAGCTAGCTATTGCCACTAGTACCGGGAATAGAAAATGCTGTGGATTTAAGGTGGCTTGGGCGCTTTTTAAAAAAATAACAGGCAGTTCTGAAAATTTGATATTATCGAAAGAAAATATACTAGATCACTTTGCAAAAAAGAAATACTAAGGTTGACGATGAAATTATCGAAAAAAACGC
>NC_046662.1:10972310-10978632 GCF_010883055.1 Belonocnema kinseyi | reverse complement strand
CGCCAATTAGCACAAATGGTAAGTTCCGACAGTGCCTACAAGTGTGCCTACTGGCCGCTAGATGGCAATACCGGTTTCATATGTATACACCTGGTAAACACCACCCTTGCCTTACTATTAAATTTGAAGATTTGTTTCCTTCTTCGTCAGTTAAAAACAGATTCAGTATCAACCCGTCAACAAAAAGATATAAATTTGAAACTTGTGATTATTTCAACCTTAATGTTAGAGTACGCTATGCGGACTTGTCATTCTTATATGTCTGATAACGTAAACACAGTTGCTGAAAAATCCTATAAAAATTTATGACATTTCAGACGATGTAGTAGCCAAAAATTCGATAAACTGTAGTATGATAGCATTCCCTAAATGGTACACGAAGAAAATCATAAGTCAATGCCAAACAAATTTACTTCGGGAGTTGATGGAATTTTGAGTTTCCTGCCAAAAGAATGTGCCAAAAACTTCGGAACCGCTAAATTATATCTATAATATGTCTCTTTCATCCGAGATATTTCCGGATACCTGGAAATTATCTAAAGAGTGTCCTGCATTCAAAAAGGGAAATAAATCTCTTGTAGATAATTATCGACAAATTGCACTGTTAAGTAATTTTTGGAAGGTCTTAGAAAAAATAATAAGTAAATAAATCTGGTCATATGTCACTCCTGTCTTATCAACATCTCAACATGGCTTTGTTCCACAGAGATTGAACATTTCTAATCTAACAAGATTTCTTCAGACCATCGAAACTCTTCTACTCGACCATAGGCAGATAGAAGTAGTCTATACGGATGTATCGAAGGTCTTTGACTTTGTTGGCCATGGGAAATTCTTAAGTAAACACCAAGAACTAGGCACACCGGATAAACTATTGTATCTATTGCATTCCTGCTTATCTAATCTCCAATGGTTGTTCAGTACACCGCTTACAATACCATGAATGATGTTGATGCTGTGATCAAACACTTTTGCTTATGTGACGCGAATGATGCTTAATTAAACAGACCAGTAGACTGCTTGGAGGATTGTGCTGAATTAAAATTGGACATCAACAATTTTATTGATTGGTGTAAAAACATTAACCTAGATATTAATCCTTGAAAATGTAATGTTATGTCAATCTCAAGAAAAACTGATTTGATTGAGTTTTAGCACAAAATAAACGATCTGGTCATAAATAGAGTGAAAATAGTACGTGATCTTGGTATATATTTTAGCGTAACATTAAAAGTAAACTTTCAGGTAGACAATATGGTCCTTGAAGCAAATCGATCATTAGGATTTTTATTTCGAATTTTTCGCGACTTTAGACAAGAATCTCCGTTAAGAACTCTATACTGTGCTTTAGATAGGTCTAAATTAGATTATGGAGCTGTTTTCTGGTATTCGAAAGTACAATAACTCTCAGAATCCAACTTTCACATTTAATTAAAAAAGGTTAAAAAAATTTTTTTCAACTTCACAATATACTATTTATGATGCTCTGAAAACTTTATTTTCTATTTAAGTCAAAAACAAATAATTCCCATTTCTTTTATTTTTTCATAACGTAATTACTATTTATTCATTTATACTTTTACTTACAGAATTAAGTTCACAAATCGGAGGAAAAAAGCAGAAGGGAATACTTGCTGAAGAATATATACATCGATTTAGTGGCGTTTACGGCTTCTGTGGGCCTGCATTTATCCAACTTAGAGGAAACTATACAGGTGGAATAGTCGATGGTACTCTTTTTGGAGCAGTCAACCCTGACACCAATTTGATGCATAAAATATACAATTCTAAGCAATGGCCGATTTCAATACACGTGATGAGTGGACGCCGTAGTCGATTAACTAATGAACAATCCATGATGTTTCCTTTCTATTTACCAGCTTTTGATCAGCATAGTATGCCAGTCATTTTTGAGTAACGACACAACTGCTAATAGTGTCGGATCAAAAATTGAAACAAGTTTCAGTACAACTTGATACGAATACATGAAACAGAACAGGGCAAAGCCCTTTTCCTACTTCTTTATCTGCAGGAAAGTTTTAAATGCAGATATCTAAAAGATATAGAAATCTGAGAAAAATAACTGATTAAATTGATATTTTCCTTAAAATACCAATGTATAATGTGCTTCTGAATGATTTATCTATTGACAATTAAAGTAAAATAATTTTGAAAATTTGTAATTAATTGCTTCCAATAAAAAAAGAGTTTTCAACATTTTTTTCAAGTTCTATTATTATATATGGCAATTTTCAGTTAATAATTTGATTCCTTATTTATTTATTTGTGTTTAGTTATAAGATTAGGATCAATTGGCTACTGGATACGTTATTTGGTATAGTATTTGTACTTTTAACAGAAACTACAGCAGATAATAATCTTTATGCCAAAATATGTAATATTGGAAGGGGAGTTCATAAAAAAATGAGATAAGATAATTTGCAGGGATAGACAGTTTGGTAAAATCTGAATGCTTCTTATTAATTTATAAAGGAGTTCAACTTTCTACCAAAAAAGATAAATTTTCAACAAAAATTATAATAGTTAATATGTTAATCAACAAAAGATTTTTATTTCAACTAAAAACAGTTCATTTGGACGAAGAATTAAATATTGTAGAAAGGGATGAGTTCTCAACAAGGACGCTTTCATTTGTTGACGGATTACCACCTTGGGTAAAAGCTAAAATCAAAATGATCGACAGCAAAGATCTCCCAAGGAGATCAAGGCAAGTAGTCAAGCTACACAACTTGTAATAACTGGAGAGCCAGGAGTGGTCGAATATAAAGAAGATCGACGGTAGGCCTCACAGTGGGTTCGAGAGGATCAATGCGGAGATCCTATGGATACCCAATTTTACCTAGCGACTTTGGGCTTACAAGGCAAAAGTTAGAAGATTTAGCAACAAGAGCTGATCATTCATTTATGATAGTTCTTTAAAACAGCTAGGGCAGCACTTTATGTCATAGGCGATATTAAATTCATTGCGTTACCAAGGCTCTTTTGTAGAGACTTGGTAGAAATAAAGATTGAGCAGCATTCAATGATAGGCGCCAGTCTATAGTTATTTGCTTTGGAGAAAAATGGATGGTCAAAGTTAGAGGGTCAGTATTTAGAGAGACAGATAGTCCTTCTGCGTGGTCGAACAGTCCTTTAAAAACATTTTCGACATAGTTAAAAAGACTTTTTATGGCCAGTCTACCTTTATAAGAACATCAGACTCAATATGAGGGATAACTAACATATTTTCTTCGAGATGGTCAATACGAACATCTTGTTTTCACTTATTTCGAAAATCTACGAAAAAGCAGATAGCCATCGTGTATGGGCAATTGCTTTATTTTTGCGCATCATTCATGCGCGTGAAAATTTAAAGGTCACCTGACCACAATGCTTGGCTCCAATTAGCACAACGGACTCGTAGACCGCGTGGTGCTATCCGTTAAGATAAAAAAGTTGTCATCACATAATATTCATCTGTAAAGTGCGTGTATCTCTTGAGGATCTAATTAAACAATCTTGCTCTGAAAGTATCTATTTTAATTACATAATAGTAATATTAATATTTTACGTAACTAATGTGACATTTGAGACATTTAATTCTGATCTTTTTGAGGTTAATGTAACTTTATAGTAGATTATCATTATTTCAGTTATCATTGATAATTCTGGCATTAATCGATTTTGCTTGAATTAAAATTGAATTTTATTTATTAATTTAAATGTAAATCTCTATTGTTTATGTCTGAAAAGTATCGAGTAAGCAGTATACGTATGCTTTAAAGTATACCAAATACCAAACGCTGCTTACCCCATTACCGAACTACAAATTTGGAATTTTATTTAGCATTTGATATACGATATTCACACCTGACCGAATTAATAGTCGTAAAATAAAAAGTGGCCTGGCGGTATTTTTCATAAAAAAGGCTGATGGTTTCAGGTGGGGGGGGGGGGGTTAAAACTTAAATCTAATCAGAAAATCCAACATTTTGGATTCAAAATTCATTTCGATTGATTAAACATTCTATTATTTCGATGAAAATGCAATTAGTTTGCTACAAATGCATTTTTAGTTTAAGGTTTATTTGTTTAGATAAAATTTGACTTAGTTTGATGAAAATTTGTTTTATGCTGGGTTGTAAGTAAATCTTTTACAATGACAGTTCAACTATTCCATTTTAGGCAAAAATTTATCTATTTTCTGTGAAAATTAAAGTTTTGGGAAAGAAATTTTATTTTTTAGTTGAAAGTTCAAATTTGTTATTGAAAATTCAAGTATTTCATTAAAAATAAACTTTCATGGTAAAAATTCTATTGCCTTGTAGAAAATTCGTCTTTTTGCCTCCTACAAGGATGGGCGAACCTCTTTCCCCAGCTTCTCGTGGGAACAACAATGACAACACCAAACATAGTTGTAGTAAGTGCGGTTCAAAACAACAGAACGCGCAGGGCTCCCGACAATGGGTCGGCTAACAATGCCGACCAATCTAGAGCTGGGGGAGCCAATGAAAATGGATTCAATGCGATGGATCGGCGGGATCTAGCGACCTTTGGGTGGACGGAGCGACTGAATCACGACTTGCTAGAGTGCTGCGATGCGAGTGTGGCCCCTGAACGGGGTTACATGGCACGGCTGCATGGTCTGTGGTGCGAGAAACACCCGGAGCTATCGCACTTTTCGCAGCAACGTCTGCGAAACCAGGCTGAACTACTCCGTAAAAGGGGCTATGTAAGCGGAACACCTACTCTACCACAGCTAGAACAAGCCGGCAACAGAGAAAGAGAGGCGACACTAAGACCAACCGCGGGCAGACATCCAATAGATGAAGAGCGATGCTTTACCACCCAGAGAAACATCAACACCAAGGTTTCTCTCAAGCCTAAAGATCTGGCTGAAATGGATAGCGAGCTTCGTGGACATTTTTCCCGAGAATCCGACCTCTGGGCTATCAATTATTGTGTGTATAATGCAGTGAGAGCTTTGGCCGATGTGAACCGTAAAACAAAATTAACGGCTGTGCATAAGACCAAAAGACGAATGCATCAACTTGCCATAAAGATAGGCTGGGCAAGACAGTATGCGTCCCGCATTCAGTGTGTGATTGACTACATCACACCTGGAAGGAATTTTACCGCCAAGGTTCGAAAGTTCGCGCGCGAACTCCGGACCCGTTTTCATACACTTAACAAGTTAAAGCTGCTGACCATCAGGCAGCATATTGTTGAGAGTATGCGGATACTATCTGACGCGAAGAGAAGTCTAGAGCGGAGGGAGAGTTGGGTCAGAGGAAATCAGCAGTTTCTCTCTGACCTATCTCGACTCTTCCAAGACCCTCCGGTTACTGTCGAACACCCACTCAAACCATAGGAGGTCGAAGTATTTTGGAGAGAAGTCTACGAAGTTCAGCATAGACTGGACAAAGACTCAGAAAATATAAATAGCTTCAAGGAGTTATGTGTTGCCCTCATAACATCTGATAAAGAATGCCCACCCATCACTAGCGAGGAGGTGAAAAAAGTATTACGAGGGATGAAGAACTATTCCGCACCGGGACCAGATTGTATCAAAACCTTCTGGCGGAAGAAGTTTTCTTCAACCCATCAGCATTTGGCCCGTATTTCCACCTCATATTTGAAGTCGGAATAGCCGATTCCAGAGTGGTTGGTGGAGGCGCGCACAATACTCCTGCCAAAAATAGGCAATTTAGCTGACCCGACGAATTACAGGCCAATAACTTGTCTGAACACGCTTTATAAGATATTCACAGCAATCCTAAATGATAGGATGGTTCGGGCAATTAAACCTGTGTGGCAAGAAATGTATGAACAACGAGGCTCAAAGAAAAGCGTAGCTGGATGTCGGGAGAACCTGCTCATCGATAGATGTGTCTGCAAAGATTCAGCTTTCTACCAGCGTGACCTATCGATGGCCTGGCTTGATTATCGGAAAGCTTTCGATTCGACATCCCATAGACTTATCATCCGTCTTTTGGAAATCTTAAAGGTTCATCTGCAAATAGTTGGGTGCATAGAGAGATTGATGCCGCTATGAAAAACCAGATTTACTATCTCATCTAGCAAAAATCGTGTGACAACTAACAAGGTCACCTTTCAGAGAGGTGTCTTTCAGGGCGACACCATGAGCCCGCTCCTCTTTTGCCTTACATTATTGCCACTATCTCTAGCACTTCGCCATTCCGACTGGTACTTGTGCGGTAAACCTGCAGATTGAAAGTACAAGGTCACTCATGTATTTTACATGGACGATCTTAAGATCTATGCTAAAAACAGAGAGCAACTGCATCTAGCTCTGGGGATT
>NC_046662.1:10970731-10972210 GCF_010883055.1 Belonocnema kinseyi | reverse complement strand
AAGGACAACCACAGGATTTCGCCGAGAGCGGGTGCTAATCTGAAAAATTGCACCCGCTTCCAGCGAAATCGCGGTAAAATTTCAGCCACAACCACGTCTCACGACCGTGATATAGGTGGTTACAGTTTGTAAAGGAATCAATACGACAATCCAGCAAAAGCCTCGTGCACCCTAAGAACACGGAGCGACCAAAGGACAACCACCTTCTGCATTTTTCCCGCAAGTATTCTAAGATATTTTTGGCACGCAGGGATGCTTTTTAGGCCATTAACAATTGAAAGATTGGCACCTCCAAGAGCGCCAATGATAAGGACAATCAGTTTAACAGAATATTCCGGGTAAAATCGTTGCAACTCCCTTATAAGGTCTCGATACCTCTCTTTCTTTTCATTCTCATTGGCAATGATGTTTTCGTCAGCTGGTGCCGAAAATTCGATAACGAACATGGTTCGCTTCTCGAAGTCAAGAAAAACCATGTCAGGCCTCGAGTGAGCAACAGAAACAATTGTCGAGAATATAAAGTTCCAGTATATGCGGCACTTCCCATTCTCGACAATTGACTCAATTTCCCTAGGAGCATTTAGAGGAGCGATATTAAGGTTAATGCCGTAGGAGTGGCAGAGATGGTAATAAAGCACTTTTAGTGCCGCATTGTGTCTTTGAATGTAGGTCGTTCCCGCGTGAGTTGGACAACTAGATAGTATGTGAGCTAAATTCTCGGGGTGTGCATGGCACGCCCTGCAGCTATCATCGGGAATATCTTGGCTCAAAACGTGGCGACAATATGTTAAGGTGGAAATGACACCGTCTTGGCATGCAAAAATGATACCCTCCGTACCAGACTTCGATCCGGGCGATTTAAGGAAAGCAAACGTTAGCTCACAAGACATTGACTGATCCTTCACATTTCTGTCGAAGATACCGTGCATCCTCTTATCGAGGAGCTGTTCACGAAAGTTTTTCTCTTGTGCTTTCTTAATCCGGGCTTTCAGGAGTGAGTACTCGAGATAGATTAGATTTGATGCATTTTGCTCACCCCTAATACTGAAGTCAAGTCCGAGTGTTTCAGCAGCCTCCTCCGCTGCTTTGTACAGAAGCGCTCCTTTGCCCACTTCTTCGTGATTCCTGACCACTTTATGTGCTGTACCCAGAATAATCCTGTTGTGAAGTCATTCAAGACTCAATATTCCGCGACCCTCTTGACGGTGTGAGATGTACAGTCACGGAACGGAACACTTAAGATGCATGATTTTGTTCATGTGCATAACCTTTCTTGTCCCGATATCAAGAGATCTGAGCTCGTTCTTCGTCCATGGAACTACTCCAAATGAATAGCGTAGAACCGGGACGGCAAGCATGTTCATTGCAGATACTTTATTCCTCGCCGACAGTTCGGAAGACCAAATCTGTCGGATGAGACGTTTGTATCTGCTTCGGAGAGTATTCTTTATAGATTTCACATCCTGAATGCGGCTCTGT
>NC_046662.1:10924864-10970631 GCF_010883055.1 Belonocnema kinseyi | reverse complement strand
CCAACTTTTCTCAAGGTCATTCAGAGAAACTCTTGTTATCTTCTTCCTGCTATTGTCGATCAAATCGCTTGGCTTGTAACTGAGTTTCATACTTCTGTGAATCACAATGTAATTTCCATGCAGCGTTCTTAATAAGCTCGAAAAATGAATTGATGAAGATTCTTGAATGCGGTCTTGAAGCCCTTTATCAGCATGGCAATCGCGTCCGAATATTGAGGCCGCACGTTTGAATATTTTTATCTGATTTTTTGCATACCTCATCTAAATAACCATATCTGAAATCAAGCAGAGCCGGGTTTTCGATAAAAGGTTTATATTTTGTTCAATAATCAAAGTGGAGAACAATAGCAGTGACACTCAATGAGAGCTGTACGTGCCTGTCCGTAGCGAGCCTACGCACCCTCGTCAAAGTCAAGTCAGTAGACTCCCCGCAGGGTGATGAATGACACGAAACGAATGAATGCCGGGCATTGTTACGAGATTTCGGCCAATTAGAAAAACTGACATTATGAAATCATTGATTAATGCAATTTTAATTAACAGAATGAATTTATTTATACAGGGTGTACCCGCTGGGGCTTGCATACATGGCGAGTTGAATGCTACCCGAATTGCACAACAGCAGAGGAGAAACCATTATACAGGGGTATTTTTATATGTCGCGCTTTTAAAGTTTCATTCGGATCGGCCATTTGGTCAAGTCCGTGCATCTTCGGATCAAGTTTATGATAGTTTCCATAGTTGCGTTCGAAACTTCAAACGGATACAAATGTCAAAACAATATAGGTTATGTTATATAGTAATTACAAATAATAAAAGTGTTTAATTAATAATGAAGTAAGACATGTCAACTGAGCAGTAAAAGTAATTTTTTTTTGTGTGCCAATAACATTTAAGAATGGCTGCTAAGTGACAAATACTATAAAATAGTAATAATATTCAGTGCTTCCAGTGGCCGAAGAGTGACCGTTTAAAGTTTCGAACGCAACCATGGAATTTACCATAAACTTGATCCGAAGATGCACGGACTTGGCCGAATGGCCAATCCGAATGCAACTTTAAAGGCGCGAAATATTAAAATACCCCTGCATAATAGCTTCTCCCCTGCTGTTGTGCAATTCGGGTAGCATTTAACTCGCCATGCATGTAAGCCCCAGCGTGTCCACCCTGTATAATTACAATAAATTGAAAAAAAGTTTCATGAAAATCGGTATTCTGTTTTGAATTTGCAGACCGCACGATTTAATATTTTTTACTCATTTTTTGCATACCATATCTTGAAGCACGCAGAGCCGATTTTTTAATAAAATCATTAAATTATAGATTATAATCTAGATTATACGCCCCAAAAATGCATATACAGCTAACACTGCGTATTCCTAATACTGTTCTGCCCTTTTTGATTATTAAACAAAATATAAACATTTTATCGAAAAAATGACTTTGCTTGCCTCAAGGTATGACTATTTAGATGAGGTGTGCAAAAAATTAGACAAAAATATTGAACCATGTGGGCTCAAAATTCAGACGCAATTGTCATTCTGATTTCCGTAATAACGAAAAAATAACACTTTCATTATTAAGAGCTAACGGTTTCTCACAAAACCTGTCATTATGAAACCGTGGGCTCATTTAATTTTCATGTGCAAAATCAATTTATTTATATAATTCCTAGCAAATGAATAAAAGATTCAGGAAATTTTATAACGTATGCAGGAATAATGGACGTCTATAGAGACTGTAGCCTGACTTGTTTAAACAGTTATTATTTATTTTCACAATTGTTTGCCCCTTCAAATCGTAGTAAATCTGAAAGATTTTTTTCTTTAGGATATTAGTACTTTAAAACCAATCATTTGTTTAAAATATTTTTTCCCGTAAATGGTAAACAAATATTATTTACTGTAATTGACCATAAAATCAAAGAATGGTGAAAGTACTTTCTTTTAAGATATTTAGCAATTGAGTAGTCGGTTAATTCTTTTTAGGCCGAAGAATAGAATTTTTTAAAAACATTTCTTGCATACGTCATCTACGTTCTCATATCTTGAAGCAAACAGAGCCGCTTTTTCAATTCAATCATTAAATTACAGTTAATAATCTAGATTATACGTGCATCTAGATTAAAATTAAAATCTAGATTAAACAGCATATTCAGCTAACACTGCGCGTGATTACTACTATTCTTTCCTTTCTCATTAAAAAAAATGTATATAAAAATTTTATCAAAAAAATAGCTCTGCTTGCTTTAAACTGTATGGTAATTTAGATGGGGTAAATTTGGACAAAAGTCGTTCACCCCGAGCTTTGACAAAAGAGAATTCAAAGTCACTGAACTTTACTTGTCGAGGGTTTGACCTTTAATTTCAAAATTCCTATGCAAAAATGTTGAGGATCTGCAAGCACCTAGCGCATATCGGGAGGCAAATAGATTATCGAGCGCGAAGCCCGAAATTGATATATTATTGAGCTTGAAATTAACCAAGATTTTTAAAAAATTCCATAATAATTCATCTTTTTGGTAGAAAATTTATTTTTGGAATAAAAATGTAACTATTTTGTTAATAATTTAATACATTTACTGAAAAACTTATTTCGCAAAATGAAAATTAAACTATTCTGATTTCTATTCTTCTTCTTCTGTATTCATAATATGTCCCCAAAGGGTTTACATGACTTCCATTCCTTACAATCTTTTCGCTTAAATCTTTTTTTTTTCAATCATATCCTCTCTATATAAACAATTATTTACAACTATTTACATAAATCTTATATCTCGTTCCTTATCTCTATTTTCTGCGATAGCGCCATTTAGGATTTATTAGCAAACGAGTTGGCGAGCGAACGAAAGCGAGAGTGCAATCGAGAGAGAGAAAATAAGAACGCAAACACATCTTAGTCTACTTAATTTTTACCTTACCATTACTTACAATCTTTACGCTTCTAATCTAAGGGACTTCCGTTTCCTTTTTCTTTCAGTTTTTTTATAAATCCATTTGCCTTTTTTCACATGCATTATTTCATTCTCTCTTATTCGCTCCTCTAGCACCCTCCAACACCTTCATCCATTCTCCTTCTAATCCATCCTCCCCTAGAATGTTAACCACATTCTCTTGAAAGCTTCCTTTATCTTCCATTCCTATCCTACATCCTTCCTATACATGCTGCCATGTTTCCTCCTCCAATTCACATATTCTACACTTTCTGTTTTCTTCTTTTTCCCAGTACATCCCCTCCCTTACCTCGTTTCCCAATCTGAATCTTGCTATTCTGGTCCACCTTCTCTCTCCCCATCCCTTTTCTAAATACTTTGGCACTCCATCCTTTTTTATCATCATATACCATTTATTGTATTTTGATTCCCCAATCATCGCCTATCTTTCTATTAATTGTCTTTCCCTCTCCCTTTTTTTCCAGTTCTTCATAGTTTACTCCAGGCTCGTCTTCTATTTCTCTATCATTAAAGAACTCCCTCCTTTCTTCTTCCCATCTCGTTAATTTGATCGCACTCCCTCTCCTCTCTTCTGCCTCTATCAAACACTTTCTCGCTAACTCTCCTCCCTATCCGTCCCTCAGCTTCGTCTCAAATTTCCATGCACTCTTTCTTGCTCTAATACTTAATTTCTTCCTTTGCGCTTCCTCTCTCACCATGTATCCTGGTTTCCTCCTGTCTGCCCCTAGTGGCCACCTTATATAATTTTCTTGTAAACTCTGAATATCTTTCCTTTCTTTCCATCCCCGTATCTCTGCTCCATAACCTAATACTTGCTGCATGAACTCCATTCGTTTGCAAGATATATCCCAAATATTTATACTCTTTTACTTATTTTAACTTTATTCCCTTTCATCTCCCTGTCTGTTATTTCTTCCTTTCCCCTCCTTTTCTAAACCTTATTATCTTTGTCTTTTCTACATTTACATTCAGCTTTTTCCCATCTAAGTATTTCTCTAATCCTGTAATTAATCATGCCATCTTTTCTCCATCCTCTGCCATCAACACTATGTCGTCTGCGTATGCCAGTGTATATATCTTTTCTTTCCCTATCCTAACTCCGCTCCAACCTTTTCTCCTCATTTCTTCTTCCAAGTCTGATATTAATAAATTAAATAACAGTGGGCTCAAAGGACATCCTTGTCTCACACCTCTCACCAACCAGAAAATATATCCTACTTGCTCTCCTACCTTTACCCTGCTTTTTGTCTCTCTAAAAATTTCTGATACTGTCTTTATTACTCCCTCTCTTATCCCCTTTTTTACCATACCTTTTTCTATTTCGCATCGGTTTAATGAGTCAAACGCCGCCTTTAAGTCCACGAACATTGCTATCATTGCCACTTTTTTCCTTTCAATTCTCTTATTTACTAGATAGTTCAGAACTTAGATGTTGTCCATTCTTAATCTTCTCTCTTACCTTATCATCCACCAGCACATAATCAATTACCGTTCTTTTTTCACCTCCTGAGCGTGTATATTCTCCTTTCTTATCTCCTTCTATATTTCCGCTTAAGATATACCATCCCAACTCCTCCAAGCGCTTCAACAACTTTTTTCCCTCCTCATTTAGTACCTTATCTTTTGATTTTTTCCTCTCTTCTCCCCATTCCCTTCCTCCTCTGTCACCTCTCCTCCCATCATTACCTCTTTAACTATTAATCCTTCTTTTTGTTCTTTCCTGTCTTTCTTATCTTTCCCTGTTATACATTCATTCCTTACTTTTATCGCAATTCTTCTAATGGCTCTCCCCTTTTTATTCTACCTCTTTGCATTTTGCACTTGCCATTTGTAACCACTTGGTAACCTTCCCCTTACTCTTTCCCATCTCTTTCCATCTAGCCACGTCTCCATCATTACGACTACATCCCATTGTGTTAAGTTTCTCATAAATTCCCTATCCTTTCTCTTCAATCCTGCTATCATCAATCCAGTAACAAATCTTCCATTTTTCCCTACTTTCGTCGCTCATCTTTTCTTCCTTCCTACTATTTCTTATTTTCCTGACTGCTGTTCCTTCCTCTCCTAGTTTCCCTGCACCTCGTTTCGCACTATCTGTTTCCTGTCTTCATCCCAATCCCACCACACTCCGTCTATCTGTATTCTCCCTTACTTAGCCCATGTTCTCTTTTCCTTTTTTCTTTCCTCTTCCTCTATTTTCCTCAATTTATATTGCATCTTACTTTCTGCCCATGTCAAATCATCCTCTATTCTCTCTGGACTTCCATGTAATAATCCTTCTTTGTCATCACCTCCCTCTTATGTTCCCATTTCTTTAATTTCACCAGTACCATTATCTCTCCTCTTCGCACTTCCCTTCCTACATTTCGCATTTCCTCTATCTCTACCTTAGAACCAATCCTTTTTAGTACTATGTCCACCCCTTTCTTCAGCTCTTTCCCCTCTAATCTTATACCCTTTATCACTATGTTTAATTTTCTTTCTTCCCTCCCTTTCCTTTCTATTCTTTGTTCTATTTTTCTCAGCCTTTCCATCTCCTCATTCCTACTCTTTCTTCCACCACAATCCCGGTTCCTCTTTTCTAACTTTTTCCTGATTTATTCCCATTTTTTTATTTCCTTCTTAACTTCAACCATTTCCCGTCTAATTTCCTTCTTTAATTCCTCTCCGGTTTTCTGCTGCTTTTCTTCATAAATCGCCATTACCTCTATCATCACTTTGCGAGTTTCCTTTAGTGTTTCCTCTTTCATCGTAACTTTACTTTCATCTCCGCTTCCGTCAGCCCTCTTACTATCAATTGAAACTACGCTTTTTACTCGTAATCTTTCCTCTTCTATAGTTTTCTTATACTTCCCCCTTGCCTTACTTTCCTTGATCTCCTCTTTCGGCGTACTGAACACTTCCTGCTCTAGATCTGTTTCTTCCGCGGAGATACTCGCTCCGCTAGCTATTAATCAAATTCAAACTCTCCCGCCTTCTATGCTTCCCTGCTTCTATCTATCGTTGCGGTCTGGTACCTGTCTCACCTGTCTCGCCTTTCGGCGTCGCTACACAACCCTACTACTACTAACCCGGTCAACATAGTCCTCTCACCCTGTCACTAGTCTCCAAACAAACTTAATAATTCGGATACATATTTCGTTGCAAATATATATTTTTTTAGAAAATTAACCTTTTCGGTTAAAAATTCAAATTTTGTTTAAAAGTTCCATGGAAATTTGAAATGTTTCGCTGAAAAATCATGTATTTTGATAAAATTTATTCTTTTTGATTGGAAAATTTATCTTTTTTTGTTGTTGAGAAATTAATTTCTTTGATGAAAAATTAGTTTTTTTATTGACAATTATTTTTTTTTAACTGAAAAAAAAAGAAAATTTATTTGTTCGATTAAAAGTGTAACTATTTCGTTAATAATTTACTTTTCGAACATCATTTTTTTATTTAATAGAAAATTGGCCTTTTTGGTTAAAATTTCTACTGTCAGTTTTAAAATTCCATTAAAAACTTGAATGTTTGGTTAAAAAATTATGTATTTCGTTGATAATTATTTTTATTTTCTATAAAATTAATCTTTATGGTTGAGATTTAATTTCGTAAGTTAAAAAAAAGATTTTTCATTAAAAATGCATTTTTTCCCTAAAACTTTCATCATTCAATTTTTTGTCGAAACTTTTTTTATAGGCATTTAATCCTTTTATTTGTAAATTTATCTGTTTTTATTTGTTTTTAGTTTTTAGTTGTTTTTAGTTATCTTTTTTAGTTGAAAATTCATCCATTTACTTAAAAATTTGTCTTTTATTGATAAAAAATTCAATTTCTAGACTGAAAATTCATTTATTTGGTTGAAAGTTCATTTTGTATACTAAAGATTCATCGTTTTTGTTCAAAGTTGATTTCTTTGGTTGAAAATTTAACACATTTTCTTGACAATTCATTTTTTTGTATGTTGAAAATGTATTTTTCAAAAAAAAACGTAGCTGTTCTATTTTGGCTAGAAAATTTATCTTTGAAATTAACGTATTTCGTTGAAAACTCGTCTTTGTTATTCGAAAAATTAATTATTTTGGCAAAAAATGGTATTTTTGTGTTGTAAAATTCAAGTTTCTTGAAAAAATGGTTTTTTACGACTATCAAAGATTTATCAGTTTGTTTAAAAATTTAACTATTTTGTTGAAAATTGCCTTTTTCTTAGTCACAAATTAATTATTTTAACTAAAAATGCAATTAAAAATTTCACCTTAATAAATCTTAAATTATGGTCAGGTCTGTATTTTTAGTAAAAATATGACATTCTTTTTGTCAATGCCCTTCAACTAAAACCATATACTTAGTTATGTGTGTCAATTTGGCAACCTTACTTACTTCGAGTTTTTCAAATTCCCCAATCAGCATTTAGAAAAAGCGACAAGAATGCTTTCGAAATTTTTTTGAGACATCTATTTTGTACAGGAAATTATATACAGTTCTAAGTAATTGTATTTTCACCAACAAATCTCTTTTCCACAATTGAATTTTGGAAAATCTCGACCACTTTAATTAATAATTTCTCACTAATCTTTAGTGGCTCAGTTTTGGCGATAAATGTTCCTACAACGGTACAGTTCAATAATAACTTTATAAGTTCGTCATTTCTTTTAATATTTCAGACTTAACAATCTTTCCTAAAATTTGTTTTTTTCTGCCCTTCTTTAAGAATATCTGTTTTCTCCGTTTTCAAGAAATTTACACTTTTTTCGATTCTGTTGAAGAATCGTCATTTTGGTATTAATTCAATCATTTTAGTTAAATGTTAATCTTTTTCATTGAGAATTCACCTCTTATTCAAAATTGATCTGTGTTTAAAAATAAATTTTTTATTGCAGTCAATGGCTGTTGATTTAAACTAAAATATTTTTCGCTCTAAATATCATCAGTTACAATTTTCGGAGACAATTCATCTTTTTATTTGAAAATTTAACTACTTGTTTCAAAGTTAAAGTACTTTGTTAAACATCAGTTTTTTTTCAAGAATTACCATTTTAGTTAAAAATTTCTTTTTGGAGTGGAAAAATTAAAATTAAATTAGTTTTTCTTTAAAATATCAAGTATTACAGGGTTCTTTGAGGATTTATCTTTTCGGGTCGTGAATTCAACTACTTTGTAAATAAATCGTCTTTTTAGATAGCAAATTCATGTGAAATTTCATGTCTTTTTTTTTGAATTCGTCTTTTTTGGTTCGTTTTAATTGGTTGTAGAAAATTGAACAAAATTACTACAAATTTAATTATTTATGTAAAAATAAACTAGTTGGTCAAAATATGTTTTTTTTTTTAATTAATTTTTTCAACTGAAAATGTAACTATTTTAGCAAAAAATTTAACTTTTTTATTACGAATTAAACTACTGATTAAAAAAAGGTTCTATATTTCGTTAAAAATTGGTATTTCTTGGGTAAATAAAAATGATTTTGAAAATTAAAATATATTAGTTGACAATTAAACTATTTTGTGGAAAGTACATGTATTCTGTTAAAAATTAATCTTTTTTTATTAGTTTCATCTTTTTGTTGAGGTTTTACATATATTGATTGTAATTGGTGTTTTTTAGTTTGATTTAACCGATTAATAATATCTTTTTTGTAGAATTTGTAGAATTTGATTCAAAATTGACAACATAGTTTATGAATGACCCGTTAGATAAATTTTACTTGATCCAGAAAATTGACTGATTATAGAGTCTGAATAAGAAAATAGATTTTTTGAGATTTTTTATCAATCTTTTGTTTTCAAGTTTTGCTACGTAATTATAAATATATTTAAAATTTTTTAGAAGCATATACAATTTTGACACGAAAAATAAAAAAATGTCTTTTATCTTAACATTTTTCCACATGATATATCAGGTATTAGACACCCCAGAACAGAGTATTAGATTTTTTATCAGAAATTTACGTCTAATTTCTTTTATTTTATTTTTTTTGTCAATTTGAGTTTTTTCCTTAAACCTGTATAAAAATAAAATTCACAAGCGATTGGTTATTTAGTTGATTTTTTATTGACAAACAAAAAGTCTTGACAATTTACTCTTGAAAATAAAAATTTTTAACAATGAATCATAGAAAGAAGTTATCGGAATATTTCTTCCTGCTTTCGAGAGACATAAGCTGAATATAGATAAGAATCCAGAATTTTTTTATTATTCTAAGCAATAGATTTTGTGATAGAAATGTGCAAATATGTCAATTTTACTCAAATATTATTTGTTTGTATCGATCTAAATTGCAAACGGTTTATCCTACAAAAAATATGTCAAGAGAAAAAGTCTTATTTTTACTCAGAGATACTAAGAATGAGTTTATAACAAAATCTTGTTCTTAATGAATAATATTGTTTAAAAAATATTTAAGCAAAAGGTATCTCGGGGATCTATTAGTGCATATCAGAAGTGTTAAAGGCTCCTAGATTATTTAAAGAAATATTTCTTTGGAATTTAGGGTCTAGGTTTATTTTAAGTTCATCAAGATTCTAAATTGTGTAATTTGTTTAAATTAAACATTTATAATGATAATGTTTATTATAATTTATTCTTAAAAAATCCACTTTTGAATGTAAAAATATGTATCACAATTGAAGTGCAAACTACTTTATTTCACTCACGTATGTTTCAGGCCAAAGAAGTATTGATTTGAAATTAATTTTTTTCTGAAAGAAGGCCTTCACCTTTTGCTCCGCTGGGAATCGAACCACAGAGCTTCCGATTGTCCGTCGGGTGCTTTTCCATTAGGCTTCTAGAAAGATCCAGAGAAAAATTGAAAGATCTTATTTCAGAATTTTCTTATTCATAGCTCTATCTAGTATGTAAAAACGCTAAGAAATTATGTTATCCTCTGATGATAAGACAGATTCCTTGAAAAATTGAACCTGTATCACCTGGCATAAGAATTCGCGTATTTATAAAAAAAAATTCTTCTCGCAATCTTTCTAGTAGCTTAATGGGAAAGCACCCGACCGGCAATCAGAAGTTCTACGGTTCGATTCTCAGTAAAGAGATATGGGAAGATCTTTTTTCAGAAAAAATTAAAAAGGAAATGCTTCATAATTTCATTTAGTCTGTAAAGCCTTCAAGAAATTTTTCTATTCTCTGATGATAATACAGATTCCTTGAAAAATCTGATTTGTAGCACCTGGCGTAAGAATGCGTGTATTTCTAAAAAAATGTTATTTTTTCATAATAAATTTAAGTTAATTTTTTTTAATTTATAGCTCTATCTAGTCTGTAAAGGCGTTAAGAATTTCTGTTATACTCTGATGATAATTCAGATTTTTCTTTTCAACTAAGATTTTTACTTTTCTATTCTTGTGCCTATATTCATACTATAATTATTGGTAAAATGGTAAAGATAACATTTGGAATAACCAATTTATGAATAACTGTATCATAGAGGTCAAGAATGTTTATTAACAATTTTGTCATGATATTATCCTTCTTTATTATTTACAGATATTACCATTTAAAGATCCGTTGAAGTAGTACTTAATATTTCTTCTTTTTTTAATATTGATGGCACCGATCTATAAAATGTTTTTGTTCGGAAATCATTTTTTTTTAAATAAATGTTTAATCCTTAGATTTAGGGAATAACTCAATTCATGCTACCAAAGATAAGGTTCGTTTTTCATAGAAAACAGATGCCACACAAAGCATCTTTCATTTTTGAAACATGTATTTTTGCAGATGATTTTCATAAACTTGAGAAAGCCTAATACCACCTATGATATCAAAACATCTTAGCCTTATACATTGTGGCACAATGACCGAGGAGAAGCCTGTAATTTAAGCACGAAGATAAGATCATTTCTATTTTTATCATTTGAGGTGGTACACTTAATTTTGACGATTCATAAGTTTAATTAAGTCTTCATTCTTATGCAGCTAATATATTTTTTCGTATAAAAAGTATCAGAACTGTACATTTTTTATTTCATATTTTGGGGTTGCAATTAGAGATCTTAAAGTTTTTACCGTATAATAAATATAAACAAATATTTTGTATCGGCTAATTTGTGTTTAAATTCAAATATATTTTATAAATTTTGAAACTATTTTTCAGTTATTTAGTGCTCGAGGTTATAAAGCTTAGCTGCTTGTCGGGTACTACATTTCGTTCTAGAGCCATTAAGATTTGGAATGAAACCTTGATAATGACACGTTGCTCAACACCTCACTCGACACGTATCTCTTTTGCGGGTTATATATATGCCAATTTCAGAGAGACCTCACATTGTGTTAATATTTCGATTCAGAAACATTCTGCTTAATTTTCTCAAGATTTTATCATGCGTGGAAAGGTATTCGTCGCATTTCTATTAGGTAAGTAATCTTTATTAAACGTACAAATAATACATTATCTTGCTTCACTTCAGTCCAGCCTTGACTAAAAATCTCGTTACTTTTATAATATATCAAATTTGTCAAAAAATTAGTACCAGTAAATAATTTTAATATGTTCGCATTTTTTTAAGCAATGGCCGCTTTGATGACGTGTTTCTTTGGAGTATTCGCTGGTAGCAGGGTGAGATTAAATATCATTTTATTTTTCGTGATTAATTGTAACTATTAAGAAAACAAATAGAATTAAAAAGTAACTTTATTTTCAATCATAAATAATAAAGTTATAACATAATCTTCGTCTACAGTACTGATTCTAATATAAATCTTTTTTTTTTTTTCATATAACACTTGTATTTTTCCTGACAATGATTACGGTGAGCAGGATGATCATTCCAGCCATTTTGCTTGTGCAAGGCGATGCAAGGTAAATATTGAAACATATCTTTTTCTCTTTTTCACATTCGAAACTTCATTTTGCTAAGAAACATTTGAATTAATTTGAGAAAATATATTCCTATAGAAATCAAAAAACCAGGATTACTGCAGTACTACTGGTTGTCTATATTCTTGCAATCAAAATTGTGCGGTTAGCAACAGTAAGTTGTAATAAAAAATATTTTCAATTATTTATAACAATTTTAAAATGCTGAAAATCACGATTTTTAAACGAGAAACTGTCTCTGTCTAAGTGTCAGGAGAAGATAAGATAACATTTTTGGTAAACAAAAAAACATTTCTTAAATATTTTTTATTTCTCATTCGAGAAATAAAACTAAAGATACTTCTGAATTCTGAATTCTATTTATTATTTCAGAGTTCCAACCAGCAAAAGATCTCAGTGGATGCAAAGGTAGTAAAAGATGTATTCGCACGTAATCTTTCATGGATCGCAGCTACAAAAACTCCTGTGCGGCTTTTTAAAACTTAAGTTTTAAAAATATATTTTTATTAAATGTATGGGATATGGAATATATTTCATTTCAATTTTAATTTGATCGTTTTATTCTTAAATTGGTTAATATTGTACGAAGACTGCAAAATAAACAATAATTCTTTAAAGGTGCATTACTTCTGAAATAATTAGAATTACTTTAATTTCTTCATACCACTTTGAGGAGGATCGAGCGTATCTGGTTAGTAAAATTTTGTAAAAGAAATTAGAAATATTTGTAGATAATCTTCATTCTTGAAGAAATCCGCACATTACGCAAAAGACATCTAACAATATAAATCATTTTCACGATATACTATATCTTTCAAAATATATTGTCATCTAGGGACGATTGTCTTAGAATAGTTTAAACGAAATTCTTGGTGTTTCCATAGAGTAGATGTTTTTTAGTACATTTGTCACAAATAAGATTTAAGAAGTTTACTATAAAGGAGATAACCTCTATCTTTACTCTAGAAACTAAATATCCATTTCATCTTGAAAATAGACAGAGGCTACATTGAGAATCTTTGGACATTAATATTGATCACATTTAGTAAAATGTGCGTCAATTTCATAATTGATAAAACACTTTCAATTTTATTTTACTATAAGCAGACAAGCACGGTTTTCGAAAAAGTACTGTACCATTTTCAATGCTAATAGCATATTCCAAGTAATAGTTTCTTTATTCCTTTGTGCTATAGGTTATCATAAAAATATCATCAAAGTCAAAAATAAACAAAACAATCAGTATCTTCTTTTAGTCAGTATCTAATTAGATACCCAAATCAACAATTTGTTAACAAATAATGTCGATTGTCCCTTATATATTCTGTTTTTCAATAAAAATTTCTGATATTAAGACCATGAAAGACAACAAGGCACCGCGACGGCATTCATATTGTTGGCCATCTAACCGGATGGTGGCAAAGATATTGCTTCAAATATTTAAAAAAAATTTGTTTAAATTTTTCTTCTATTTTATCCATGGTGTTTAGAATAAAATTTCTCATTTGTAAATTTGTGATTTGAAAACGGACGCAGCATCAGAAGTACGCACGTCGCAAACATGCAATTCCAAATAGAATGTTTCCATTGTCGCACTAAGTCTCAATATTGGAGTTATAATATTTTTGGTGGTTCCTATACATGCATTGGATTCTCTTTGAATTTAGAAATCAAAACTTGCTGTTTCCGGCGCGCCAAATCTCATTTTCTGGTTCGATCCACTTGGATATTTGGACACTAGGTTATATTTGTATATCCACATTAATGTTGAAATCAATTATGTTGGAAATCCGAGAAACTTACAGACCTCAATAACTTGAACATGGTGTGCGATAATAATCTTATAATTGGATATCCAAACAAAATTCAATTCCGATTGAGTTGGAAAATCCAAAAATAGATCATAGCAGCAAGTGCGACTCAGAGTAAAATCAGCAAAACTGTATGAATTTTTAAACAAAAGCAAAGTTAGCTTGATTTTTTTCAT
This sequence comes from Belonocnema kinseyi, assembly GCF_010883055.1. Classification (NCBI taxonomy): domain Eukaryota; kingdom Metazoa; phylum Arthropoda; class Insecta; order Hymenoptera; family Cynipidae; genus Belonocnema; species Belonocnema kinseyi. Next base: position 10,956,879 of record NC_046662.1, on the reverse strand, counting down.
CCACGTAAGTTACTTTATTGTCTTAGGTGCCACCAGCGTTCAAAAAGCATCATCATAAAGGCTCAAAAAGATCCAAAGTCAATAGAAATAACGTTTCTTGAAAACGCAATGTTCCAAAAAAGTCTTAAGGATGTATTTAAAACATGAAACCTTTTCAAAGCACCATTTGACCTGATTTATAATATTTTTTGGAACTTTCAAATAATTCTTGTAACTCGTTGGTCCAAGAAAAGTTTTTAGGATATTCTAGAAAGTTTTTGAAATGTGTTGACCATTGGGGGATCATCCAAATATCTTACCAACAACTGTCACTTGCTGCACGATAATACTCTTATATTTGTGAATTTAAATAGAATCTAATTCAGATTGACTTTAAAAATTCAAACTTATTCCGGTATTGAATTATCCAAACAGATTCTAGCATCAACTGGAATTTATTCACACTGTTAAAATTCAATGTAAGAATCCAAACATAAACCAATTAGGATTGTGTTTGAAAATACAAGTAGCGTTCAGTATTAGAACATACAAAAAGGTCTCAAAATCACCGCATACGGACTTAGTGCATTTTCGGTGGAACTCTATTTGGAAGTCCAAACAGAAACCAGTTGAGATTGAGTTTCGAACTGCAAGTAGGACGCATTCTTATTTAAAGTATTTAAATAGATCCCAACACCACAAGAGACCTAATCCACAATTGGTAGAGGTCTGTTTTGAAATCTAAATAGAACCTAATTAGGATCTTGTAAGAAATTTAAAAACTGTAGAAATTTAAGGAGGAGAATTTTAAACTGTAGAAATTGAAACTGCAGAACATTGAAATGAAGCACATTGAGCTACATTACCATAAGCGGAAGCACTTTAAACTGTAGAAATTTAAAATCTAGCACTTTAAACTAAAATTTTTGTTACTACTTTTTTGCGGAACACAGTGCATTGATATTTGAATGGAATTGTTAATTAATTTTATTGTTTTATTATAGATACGAAAGACAATAAATTTTCTGTATGTATGTATATCTCTAAAGCTTTCCGTTTCTATCTAAAATTCTTAACGAAAAAATAGCTTGTAAGAGCCCACAGAGACAATTATAAACTAAATCAAAAAATCTTGATGTTGCAATGAATAGTGATCCTCGGTATGAAACTAGATGATTTAGAAACAATTTCTTAGTTGGAATCTATTTACGCTGACGAGGATATAAAAAGAGGGTTATGCCATATACTGTTTTATTTTTTCGCATTAGAGTGTTAATCAAATTTCAATTCGAGTAGAGATATCCAATTTTTTCACCGACACTATTATTAGTTTTGCCGTTACTCAAAAACAACTGGACTAGCCGTTTGCATAGCTGGAACATGGATAAAAAATATGTAATCATGTGCGCTAGTAAACTCAATGCGACGTCCGCTCAACACGCGTATTAAAATCGGTCTGCCTTTAGAATTATATATTAAATACATCAAATTTTCGTTAGAACTGACTACTCTAAAAAGAGTACCATTTTGTACTCCAGCTGTAAAGTCTCCTTAAGGTTGGATAAACACACGTGAACGGTAACCGGAAACTCCACTAAATCGAAAAATATGCTCTTCATCATATATCTTGTTTCACCTTTTCCTAAGGTTTGTGAACGCAATTCTATAAGAAGTAGTAGAAATTAATTAGTAATAATTAAATTAAATATTACCTTTAACGACAAAATACTCTCTTAAACTAAACCAGTGATACTATCACTGGTTAAATCAGTATTTTCAATTATCACTGTTGCACTATTGTTCTTCCTTTTGTAATGATGCAGGTTTTACCTGCAAATTACTGTTGTCCAATTGTTTATTTATATTTGTGAACAGCTCCTCTTCTTTTAAAGGAAACAGTTGCGAGGCCGAGGCTCGACCAAAGACCAACTTATTTTATTCTTTGTTTTTAATATGAATTCACAATCTCATGGGCTTTTAATAAATTTTATTATGAACAAAGATCAGGGTGCCCAGTGGGGTCTCCTATATCTCAAATCATACCTAATATCATATCAGAAAACTTAGAATCTCGAGGCTGATCACTTTTGAATTTCAAGCCGTTGTTTTACAACCGTTATGTCGATGAAGCGTTTGCTACCATTCCTACTAAAAGAATGTAAGACATTGTCGATGTGTTCAACAGGGTTGATGAGTTGGTTCGATTCACTCTTGAAATTCAGGAAAACAACACTGCGTTGATTCATCAGTGATAAAAAAAGATGATGGACTAATTCTTACTAATTAGTATGAAAAATTAACTTTTTCCGGGACTATTAAACTTTAATCCCTTTGAATGAAAAATAGGTCTAATCAAAAAATCAATATGAGGTGACATAAAACATAGCGATATCTAAATTAGAAAAAATAATATTAATTAATTCAAAGATACCTTAAATCTTAATAATAATTATTACTTTCCACAAAAAGCTTAAAAGTGTCACAATTTTCATGAAAAAGTAAAAATATTTCCTTTTAGGAAATTGTAAACAATTATGGAGTATCTTCGTTACAGTTTGGAGTATGAACCTCTTTAATATCGTCATTAGATTTGATAATGGTATAGTCGTATATTTATGTAATTTTAAACAATAATTTTGTCTATTTCTTGAATCTGTTAACTGAACTTTGTCTGAAATATACTGAGTGTTCCCTTATGACTAGGACAGCAAGTTAGTTACTGAGAATTGGCTAAATATAATAAAAAAAAATGAAAAAATCTTGAAAAAATTCTCTTACTAGAAATTAAAAATCTTCATATTTGCATTTCCTATAAATCTAAAGTAAATAAAAATATTATATGCTGATAAGTAACAGGTTTTAACATTTATTTGACATTAAATTGTTTCTTCTTACTTCATTAAGAATCACAGTATTAATTGGTATTTGAATGTAAACTTTAATTTATTTTAAGATTTTAATCCACACTATAAAAAATAATCGTCATTTTCTCATACGAAAGTGTGTGATGTTTCCCATACTTTTGAATATCCCATAAAACCATGGAAATTTGCCGTTGCTCAATTTTAAATTCCTCATACACGTCGAAAAGCCCATATACCAGTATGATAAGCTTCCAGTAATGTATGGAACTTTAATGCGCGGCTGCAGAATGTACAGCCTAGTAAAGCTTGCATGTGCTGCAACCATGGTGTATGGAGAGGAAGGGACAGGGTATAATAAAATTATGACGTCATGCATATAATTCATACTAGTCTCAGAACACATGTGTGAAATATTTTGGAGTTGTAGCAGTGAAATAGTTAAATATTATAAATGCAATAAGATTTAGGGCAACTAGATATTTTTCACAAAAAGGAGAAGTAAGCAACAGCAGAGGGGACAATTTTAAAGTTGTAGCAGTAAAACAGTTAAATAGTGGGAGTGAAATAACATTCAGTTTTACTAACAAAAATTTAATTGTGGTATTTATTTGTAGTGTGGAAAACTTATAAACAGGATATGGAAAAAATATAACCGGTGCATAGCGCAATTGGCATTTTTCTCATGGTTGTGTATGGTAAAAATAAAACCAATTTATTGGACTGTTAGCATTTTTTCCATACCGAATCATGGGAAAAATAATAATCCGGTGTGGAAAAAGTCCCATACAAGTATAACAATTTTCAAATACCGATGTATGGAAACATTTCAATACGAGTAGTGGTTAATTACTTCTAATAGATGTTTAAGAAATTTACCATAACTTTTTCTTACATTACAGCTTTAGAAGACAATCTTTTTTTTAGTAAAAAACTTTTCTCGACTTGCATTGACTTGTTTTATTAGACTTTCCTAGCTTCTAGATATCTGTAACTGAAGCTTCCCGTTTCCATCTATTCATGCTAAAGTGGGAAAGGGGAGAGGGTTATGCCCTCTCCTGTTTTATGTTATAGAATTAGGTTGTAAAAAATTGTCAGTACCAGTGGAGACTTTCAATTTTTTATTTGACATCATTATTAGCTGTGACCTTACTCGAAAATAACTGGAAGAGAAAACCTCTCATCAGGTGGATAATTGAAAGGAAAGCTTTGTATTTGCTTTGATGTTAGTTCACTACGACGTCCGCTCAACACTCGTATTGTCATTGGCTTTCGCTTGCAATCATATATTTTATGCATCAAATTGTCCTGAGAGCTGACTACTGCATGAAGAGTACCATCCATTACTCCACCTGTATGGTTTCCTTTTAGTTTGAGGAATATACGAAAACGGTATGCGAAAATGTCTTTAAATCGATAAATATGATCTCCAGCATGTATTTCTTTTCGCTTTTTCCACCATACATGTGAACTTAATGCTGTAAGAAAAAGTGTGCATGTATAAATAGTAATTATATTAAATATCAGATTGAATGAAAAAACAGAGAAACTTGTGCACATATGTCATCATCATTTTCTTAAAGAATTTTTTCATTTCCGTGATTAATACAAAACAAAAGATAACCAACACAATTATCAGTTACAAATGTATGCATCTTAGCGAGGAAGGATGTCAAATCATTCATTCTATATAAGAGTTTTAGGTAAAAAAAAGTTTGTCTACCATTATATGAGCGAGAATAAAAAATTTAAATTACTCGATTTTAAATTAAATGAAAAAATGTACACTGAAACAAATTCTGGTAGAACCAACCAGAGTAGAATGGTAAATATGCCCTTAATATATATTCTGGTTAGGAGTATCAGAAGTTTCTGGTTGACAATTTTTTGGTTAATACGACTGAAAATAATATATATTAATACATTATATGATAATAATATTCTTTTAGTTTAAGAAGTACATATTTTTATTAATTTTTTCTTCATAAATTCATCTTTAAAATATGCCTCTTCTACTAATAAAACGGTATTACCATTTAAAAACAGTTTGTTGTGAGATCTGTTATTTTAGTCAAATAAAGAGACTTCAAATATAATTAAATTAAATTAATAATAATAAATTAAACAAAAAGTTAGCTTGAATTATTTACATATAAGTGAAAAACTTTCACCAGATGTATTTTTCCTTTACAGCCTTCTACATTACATAAAAATTCCAGTTTTTAGTTTTATAACGTTTTTTTAGATAATTTTATATCCATTCTAACTATATTGGAAGAAAAATGACTTTTTACCTATTTGAATAATTCAAATATAAAAAAGATACTGAAATCAAAAATTCAATTAAAATAATAATATATTAATATATTCACCAGCTAGATTAAAGCAAAGTGCCACAATGAACAATATGATACCAAAAATCTTCATATTCTCGAAATGATGGCAGCGGGCTTTCAATAAAGTTTCTGAATTTTGTAGCAAATCAAGATTCTACGCACTATTTTTTTAGAATGAAGGTAATTTTTTCAACATATTTATGCATGGCAAATACGGCTTCTTCAAAGAAAGAAATACTTAAACCAGATTAAACTATAATTAGTTCACATTGAGCAACACGAATATGGAAAAATTTTATTTCTTTTTAAGTTTCGCCATTTATAATGAGAGCAAACATAACTAAAGTTTGAAATCAGTTTTGAAGAACATGACTTAAATTGAATCCCTATTTTTCGCTGTGTACATAAGGCCTATATAATAAGTATAATTAGTGGCCATCCATAAATTATCTCACAGCATTAGTATTTTGGTTATTTTCCATCGTTCTGTAGAAACATATTCATAAAAACAAAGCCTACTTTACAATCTTTGAAAGTACTGCCTAGTTCAAAATAGTGCAACATTTTTTATATTGTTTAGGCTTTTCAATATTTATTAAAAATAAAAATTTAAGTGATTGGATCAAAGATTGGAGAAAATGGTATATTCTCGTTTAATACATTTTAATTAGGCTTCATTATGATCCTGATCGTTTACCAAAATATTGAGGTTGAATAATTAAATAAATCTACATGCAGTTTAGCGATTATAAAGCGTTAGCTTTCATACAGATTTAATTTAATGTTGGTTTCAATTTTCATATTTAAAAATAACAAGTGTAATAAAAAAAATCTCCCAAACAAAGCTCTTAAGATTTAGTGCAAACATTCTTCGGTGTTTCAATAGAATTTTGCTTTATACCATTTTATAAATCATTTGCAATAACCGCTTATCACAATGACTCATAGTTTGTAATGGGCACAAGTTAAAAATTAGACAGGAAGGTATAAACCAATATTAATAAGTCATTTAGTACATTGTCTATGTTTTCTTTCAGTAAATATGTTTAGATTAGAAATGTTGGGCATCATAAAAAATTAACCGTATATATCCATCTATAAACTTTTATCTAAAATATCGACTTGTGTGCAAGAATTTATAGTAATAAGGAAATTGTCGGTATTATCATCACGAATACTAATAAAAGTCACTTCTGGCTTCAAAACGATACTCATTACTCATTAGAAAAAGGAGCGAAAAACTTTCGTAATGAACCATTATAAAGCTTATTAAATTCCGCATTTAATTACCCCTAATAAATTTTTTTGACCTTTCGAAGAAAATACACAACACGAAAAGTTTAAAAGAATTCAAGCATTTTGTCTTTGAAGTTCCCTCTTTTACTTAAGCTGACAAAATTAAAATAAATCTTTAATGGTTTTCAAGAAATGACTCAAATGTTCAAGCATGTCTGTATCGAGTTTCCATCAGCGATTACCGCTGTCAGCCAGCCTTGTTACTTAAGCGACAGAAACTCTTCGCAGACATATTTAGATATTTCAAATCCATAAAGATTTAAAAATATTTTATTAGCTTCAATTAAATATTTAACATCGTATACGATGATTTATCTTGGAGGAACTTTGCAAATTCGAAGCGTTGAACAGACTTTTAATAAGATATCTTTTCCGATACTGCAACCATCGTAAAGTGCTACTATAGCATTCTTCCCCAAATTAAAAAATTGAAAAACCCGGCACATTTTTTCAGAATCTTTGTAATTATGAGATTAAAAAAAATCCTATAATAGTGATTTTACTTTTTTCGCGAATTGTCTGTGCAAATGATTTCTGGCCAACTTAATTGAAAGTGGGAAATTTTCGAAAACATGTATGTATGTGTTTAAACAAGCCACGAGCCATGACAACTTGGCAAGCCTTGAGGGTTCAATGATTTTTTTCTTTTTTCCATCCCTAACCCCTGTTATAATTTCTTAACTAGCCCTTCCGTTCCTGTTTACTTTGACCTCCTCCTGTAGCCTCCACCTATTCCCCCTTGGCAACTTTTGCTCTACTCTATCATATTCCTACTAGTTCAATCACATCAAATTCCTGAATATACCTTCAGAAATCCTTATCCTTCTTCTTTACCTCTGCGACGTTCCAGTACAGCACCTTTAATGCTCCTCCAGCCTACTTTACTCCTACTTCCCCACTTCCCACGAAACAAGTTCCCGTGCACTTCCTTCAGCACCTTCTTTTTCTCGTCCCGTGCCCACATTTTATCGTCTATTTTTATTTTCCGATACCCTACCTACGCTACTCTCAATTCACTTCTCTCCTTCCTAATCCTGTGATTTAGCATTCTCTGTACATCCCTTTCCTTCCTCGTCAAATCTTGATCGATAAAAACCCAGAACTGCAATTCCAGCACCGCCGCTTCATTCTCCTTTCTCCTCTCCATCCTTACTTTCCCTACCTTGCCTTTAACGCACTCTATTCTCTATAGCAGTGGTTTCACCCCCTCTTTTTCTTTCCCGCTCTTTGGATTCAACCCTCTTATTACTAGATTATTTTTCCTATCTGCCTTTTCTCCTCTCTTCATCCTCAACTCCATTGCCCTTATCCTTTCCCTATGCGCTCTCTCCTTCTATTCATTCTTACGCCCTCCCACTTCCTCTTCTATTATAATCTCCACCTTCTCCCCAATATCTTGCTTCTCACCCTCCCCCCTGTCAACTGATTCCATTCCCGAACTTTCCGCCACCTTCTCCAGCCTTTTTTTCTCCCTTTCCTCCCACATCCTAATATCTTGTTCCATCTCCTTTATTCTATCCTCTTTTTCCTTTCTTCGTAGAAAGGGAGTTTTATTGATGATAACTGTCGACGTACCGTCGAAACGTTTACCAGCTATCTACTGAGAGTCACTCAGACATAAATTTTATAAATCTGACCATAATCCACAGACATTTTAATTTCCATCTACAGGAATATTATTACACCCTGGCCAAAAATTTAACATCTTATATATCCCTCTGCAATTCTTCTACTGACACTACGCATGTGCAACAGTTGCATTTGTTTGGTGACCGAACAAGCAGGTTAATTTGAATAAAACAATTAGTAAGTTTTGTCTAATCAGCAAATCCTGTAATGGTGTGTAATAAGATGAAAAGTTGTACGAAAGTAAAAGTATCAATACATTAACCGAAAATAATTTTATGATATAAGTTGGGAATAGAAGAAGGATTTTTGTAAAAAAGAATTTTAAATTTTGAGGTTATGTTTTGCTTGTAGCAAAGAAAAACTTGATCATTGCAAAAGTTTAAATAAAATAATAGTTAATAACATTGCTAAAATTATGAATTATTTTAAGTTTTACTTATAGACAATGATTTAATTATGGTTAGATTGCAGAATAAGGGTGCATCAATTTCATTCCATTACTTCATCCTCTTTTACTTCCTTTCCCCATCTCTCATCTCTTACCATCAGGTCCTCCATCATACTTTTCATCTGCTTCATAGCCCCCCCTAAGTCCTCCCTTAACCCTCTGATCTCGCCTATCAGCACCACGGGAGCCTCCTTCTCCGTCGTCCCTCAATTTTTAGGGGGAGGGGGGATGACCTAAGTATTCGTAAGCTTTTTTTAAAGGAAGTCTCTAGCGCGCTTTTCTCTGAACTCTATTCTCTTTCCCTTTTCCTCTACAAGAGATGCTCTCCCTCACTAGCACAGGACGCTCTATCCCTTTTCTTATCGCTTCCTTCGATCCGATTCTTCCCCCTCCCTGGCGCTCCACTCAACACCGCGCCACACATAGCTGGTCGAGTTCTTCTAGAAATGCCTCCCCGTCTAATTCACTACCAGCACTCCCAGTACTCTCGCTGCCCACCTCCCGCTCTTCTGTCGGTAACTATTAAAGCTGCTGTCGCTTACCCCCGTGAAATTAAAGTTTTTTTGCACTATTTCACCCCTCTACATCCTCTTCAAACATCCTTTTCTCAGCCCTAACATCCCCCAGCACTACGAGAACTATCCTTGCCCACTATGAAGGCCCACACTCCTGACCATAAAACTACTTCGCTCCCTTGCAAACCTAACCTCACTTTCTCTATTTAGCCAAATCCCAACCCACAACTACAATGTAAATTAGTCTTCATCTTTCCAATATACCCCTCACAACTGTACTCACCTCCTAGACTTCCACCCTCTTACTCCACTCACACCTTCCACACAAACTCCGCAAAAACTTCTCACCGCCTGTCACTGAACACTTTTTCACTACTTTGTCATTAACGTGACTTATTTCGTTCCTAAAAATATTCTCTACAGTAAATTAAATTCGTGGGAGTTTAATTGAAACAGAAAATTTACACCAGTTAAACTTATCAATACAAATTGATATGCTTCTAAAATACTAACTGACAATAACTCCTGCAAATAGAATGATATAAAAATGAGTAATAAAAGAGTGATAAATTAAGTGTAAAAGGAGAGATAAAATAGGCAACACCAAATCACTTATTTGCAAATAAACAATTACATACTCAAGTGTGTAAAAAAGCTTTCATTTTTATTCTTCTTCCAAATCATATACTTCACTTTGAGATTATGACTTGTCTTTTTAGTAATCAAAGAATGGTAAAGTAAGTGTAGAAGGAAAAATGAAATCGGAAACACCTAATAACTGACTTTTACCACACAATTACTAATTTAAGTGTGTAAAAAAAGTTACACTTGTATTCTCCGTCCAAATTATATAGTCTGAGGTTATGCCTTGTGCGCGTCTAAAAAAAATAAGATGCCGTACAGTATACAGGACGTTGCTGCCCGGCAGACCCCGGTCACTACAAGGTAGTAATCAGAGAAATCTAACGGATACCAACTTAGCGCACGGCACCGAGGCATCTCTTTGAGGAACTCTGGGAATTCTTAGAAATCTTGGATATCTTGCATCTATCATGGATCATTCATACGTTATTAATACACACACTACCTCGGTGAGTCGAACAGACAGCCGACTCCATCCGAACGTACCGAACATCTATATACAGCCTACAAAAAATCAAAAACTGGCAGCTGTGTTAAATGGTAACCAAGATAGCTGTGCAACTAGTATGCGCGAGTTGAACAAAAATTGAACGTTTTTCCGCTAGACCATTAGCGGGTGGGATCATGGTCTGATGTCTTTTCTAGTGCCGCAGCGTCGAGGGCCTCCTAACTGATGTACGGAGGCTTCATTTCATCCCTGATAAGGATGGCTAGTAAAAATGAGGTTTCGCTACAAGGCGAATAAATCTAACGTAGAAAGCAAACGGAAAGGCGAGAACCAGCTTCAAACATGAATCTTGATTCTTCTCCAAAGACGCTAGCAAGCGGATTCTGATTCTCTGAGCGAACTATCAGGTTTCCATAATCTCTCGTTTTCCCTTCTTAGTGATAAAGCCGAGACAAGATCACTAGAAAAAATACACAACCGAGCATGAAACTGAATATCAATAAAATTAACCTAATTTACGCCCTTAGGGTCTCGTGCTATGTCATGCAAGGAAACAGATTTCGCTTATCAAGTGAAACAATATATACTGAATATGCTGGTTAAAATATTGTCTTTTTACTGGATATGTTTCTGCATAGTGGTGGGAAAATCTAAATCCTAATTTAATTATATCAATACTGATTCATAGATTGATTTGTTAAAAATATTATGTAACCGTATAAATTCCCCCCTCTGCCCTTATGAAATAGATCAAGGCGAGCCGCCGTCACCAGAGCTGCTACGTAGCATATAAATGGCCCTCTAATCAACTTATTCTATAAGCCCTCTACAATGTATGTATGACGATGTGCAAATATGTTGGAAAATTCACCTTCACTCTAAGGAAACAGTTTGTAAAAAACATTCATTAGTTACACAATTCAATCTGAATATGAAGATTATTGGTATCTTATTGTTCACCATCGCGATTTTCCTTTATTTAACTGGTAAATATAATAATATATTATAATTTTAAGTGAATTTTTTATTTATTATGTCTTTTACATTAAAAATCTTCAAATTAAACGAAAAGCAATTTTTCTTTCATACTCAAAATTCGATATTATTTTTTTTCTGTCGTGCTACATGTGTTTCATTATTTAGGAATAATGCAGCTATAAACCATATTCAATATATCAAGTTTTAATATTTGTTGCGTAAACTAAAAAGAAAGGGAATTTCGATGTTAAATCCTAAGCCCTTAAAAAATACATCTAATCAAAATTTCTTCGCATATGTGTAAATAATTCCGTATCGATCCACGAAATGAAGACTCTCCAGGCTTTTAATAAATCTTCTATCCTGTTAAACAATTCAGCATGGAGATTTTTGTTGTCAAAACTTTTTGTTCTAAAGTTCATGTATTTGTAACTAATATTTTTGTTGATTAACTTTTATTTTGTTTTAAGTCCGGAGATGAGAGAGTTTCTAAAATAAAATTATGATGAAATATTTGCACGACTTTTTCCATTTTTTCTTTCATCTTAATATTTAATGTAATTACTATGCACCTATATCTACTTTTTCTTACAGAATTAAGTTCACAGACCTGGGGGAAAAAGCGAAAACAAATTCATGCTGAAGAACATATTTATCGATTTCGTGACGTTTACGGGTACTATTTACAAAAGTGTTTCAAACTAAAAGGAAACTATACAGGTGGAGTGATAAATGGTACTCTTTTTGGAGCAATCTATCCTGATTACGATTTGATGCGTAAAATATTTGATTACAAGGAAATGCCGATTACAATACGGGTGATGAGCGGACGTCGTAGTAAATTAACTTTAGCGCAAATGGAGAAATATCCTTACTATGTTCCAACTGACGTGGGGATTTCTATTCCAGTAATTTTTTTTTAACGAAACATTTGATAATAATATCGGATAAAAAATTGGAACTCTCTAAACGTGTAGAAATTTCAGTAAAACTAAATTCGAAAACTTAGAACATGACAGGGCATACATTCTTCTCATTTCCTTTCCTTCCCTAGGTGTATTATTGTTTCATTATTTTACAGTGCACATCCACATATTCGCTTTTGTACTTTCTGTTTGTAAACAGCTACTTAAAAAATTAAAAAGACGCTAATAAAATGCGAAAGTCGTGCCTGTACTTATAAGAATTATTATGTATAGCAGGTGATAACTGGATTTTTCTGTAAAAAATAAAATTTATTTCAAAATAATTATTTTTTGTTCAATTTGGTAATTTTTAGGATAATTTTCTACTCATGTTTTTGTTACGGATAACATTTTGAAATATCAGTGAACGGCATACCAAAATTTTAAGATCACGTCTACTCTAGACCCTTTTATATTTCCGCGACTAATTTTTGCCCAGAAGCCACTTTCTTCTCCGGTTTTCAAGCTAGCTGCGTCCGTATTAATGGATAAAATAAGCTCTGATAAAGATTTCTAATCAATCCAATTTCTGATATCATCTTGTCCAGGTTGATAATATCCTTTGACATCACTTTCTGTTTGAAAAGGAAATTACCGACTTTTGTTATGATTTTTGCCATAACTTGAATATTGTCTGATTGGTTTCTATTCACTGGACCATCTAAGCAAAGTGAAACAGCCAGGGCATTTTTTAATCATTCCTGCATTCACGGAAAATCATCTTCTATAATGCATTGCAAAACGAATAGAAATTCATTTCATAGTTCTTGTTTTTCGACAGTGGTTTGGGTGATTCAATTGATTCTCGGGCGAGCGCCGATGATGGTTTGGTTGATTTAAGTGGTTCGGAGTCAAAGGAGGAGGGTAAATAAGGCCGGTTTTTGGGCCATCTACAGATTGGCCTCAAACATGTTTTATTTTATTCATCTAACTAGGTCTCATAACCCCTAAAAAGGATTTTTCCTTAGAGTGATCTGATTTCAAGATATAGTCATTTTTAAGTTCGTATTTTACATGGGTTTTCGCACTTTCATTCAAATCATGCTAAGTTTCACATTGTTAGTGTTGCTCACGCAAGATCATACTTGGCCAAAAACTGCGCACGTATATGCGTTACAACATATGTTAAAGCCATCATTTTTCTCGAGGTACTTAGCCTTCAAAATAGGGCTCATTTTTATACTTTATTAGGTTTGTGATCATTAAAGGAGTAAAAATGTCCTACTTTATCAGATTTATTAGCAATAATTTCTATAAAATAATCGAAATAATCTTGAAGATATTTTTCTAAGAAAAGGTATATTAGTTTACAGTTAATCAGAACTTATGGTCGATTAGAGGCTAGGCACTCTGCAACAGCCTTATTCGTCAGAATTGGTTTGGTCATCTGAAGATGATGCTGCGTCTCCTTCATTTTCCGTCCAACACGATACATCATTCACGTGACTTTCGAATTCACGTGAAGGTCTGGGACTGTTTTGGTTATGTCTAGAGTAACCAAGATACCACAGAACACTGGCAATGTGACCGCAACATCCTACCACTCTTGCACCACTTTTGCACTGACAGTACCAACCACTTATCGGATTTGGTCCAGGATTAGTTTCTATACATAAGTTATACACTTTAGAAGATGTATGCCGAGACTGGATTTGTACTCTTAGAATGCCTTCCTCCTGTTTGTGGACAAGAAGGGAGTACATTCCATCATCAGATAAATGTTCCACGGTATACGATTGGGCTTGCTTCAGCTGATATACTCCGAATGTGATGTATCGCAATTCATCAAGAGTTAACCTAGGAAAATCAGGTAGTGTCTCTTGCGTTATAGGAAGCCACGATGCCCTCCTTTTTGCTCAGTTTTCCTTTTCTGCTCGCTCTTGCAGGCGATTAGGCTGCGAAGCCAATCGCAACATTCGTTCAGCGATCAGATGATCATCGGAATTATCATGAATTCTAGGAGGTCGAAAAGCATTACAAAGGGCACAGACTATTCTGACGTAATCGCCGATGTACGGGATTTGACTATTTGGAAACACATCACTTAAGGCTCTCAAAGTTTTTATCAACCCATTGACTGCTTCAACCACCCATCGGACTTTAGTAACGAGCCTTGATTCGTTTGCTTTAATCGTGTAGTGTGCTGTGATTCTTTTTGAAGAAAATGAGGCATTTTGGAAACGAATCCAAGATCTTCTAAAAACTTCAGAAAGTCCCGAAAACCGTGATCGACAACAATAACAGAGTTTGAGGGCATTCATGTACGCAGTTTTATTGAATCTTGTTTTAAAAGACTTTCAAAGATACTAGCGTCGTTGTTCTTGCCATCAGCAAAATACGGACCGAAAACATCCACTATATATCCTGTCGTCGTTACTAACATCATGGGCTCGACCAGATTCCTTCCTTTATGCATAGAATAAGTCCGCCTTTGAAAAGAGTAATTTGCGAATAGCGTTTTTGCCGTTGATGTAGTATGGTCCTTAATGACTGACTCGGGTGATATGTGACCTAAACCAAGATGATGAGGTATAAAGGAGGACATCAGAGCTTTCCTTGCTGCTTTAATTCCTCTGCCAACTCTTCGTTTTTCTATGCCAAAAATAGTTGATAAAATCGCATTGAAAAGACCTGTGCACAACTTGATCAACAATAATGCAAGGCACAAACGCAGAGAACGACCTTTTGTCGAACGCACTTCAATTGACAAGTACTGTGCAACGTCACTGAATTGATTTTTCGTCAAACCGGTGAGCCTATAATAATCTTTATCCTTAAGCGCACATGGGTCATCAAAATTCAACCCTGTTTTTCTTGCCTCCTCAGGCAAATCATTCAGAAGCTTTGAAATCCACTCAGCGTTCATGTGAGTAAAATCAGAGGTGGCTTGTATAGACGCAACAGCCTCTTTCTTAAGAAAACCGTGATCAACCAAATGAGAAGCACAGCATCTCGCTTTTGCAGGAATCAAAATACCAGTATCGACGTAAACCCTCAATGCAGCAAAAGGTTTGATTCTGATACGATTATTCTTATGATGACAGACAATGCATCTGGATTTAGAAATCATACATTTTCTTATTGGAAGTTTGATTTTCCTAAAGTCAGAATCTGAAGTTCCATCTTCACTGGAAGATTCTGAATTTTTATAAATCTGACTATTACCTGGTTCTAAAACATTTGATAAATCATTTTCAGAAGAACTCATCTCTTTTGCATCTGTAATCCGACGCTTTTTAATGGAAAAGCATTGGCAACTATCGCAAACCTTTGACTGAATGGTTAAGGAGCTATTAAAAGCAGTTTTAAGAACATTTAATGCCCGTTCATCCTGAAGTACTGATAGATGACTCTTTGGTTTTAAGAATTTGCCGCAACAAGAACACTGTTTTTTCAGCATAATAAGTGGTAATTAAAACTTAATTCGCAAGTAATTATTTCACCTCAAAAAATAAAGAGAATCTGAGACTGATGTACAGAACTATTAAAGAATAAGGATTTAAAAAAAAGTGTTGCCTCTCATGCCTATGAAGTACCTGTGCAAAAAACTTACAATCGCTATGAAACTAGTCGATACTGATAAAATAAAACTACAATAAAATAATCTGGTACAGATGTATGTACGCAGTAATATCACATACAATGGATAAGAACTCTTTAACAGGTCGAAACGTGGAAGAAGAATCAAGGAGAATATAGCTAAAAGCATCGGCAACAAACGCGAATACCATGTGGAGGGGGAAAACAGTTGAATAGCGAAGCGGCAGTCGCACATGAACGATAGCGTTTTGTTTCCTATTCCACTGACTTTGGTTGATATTAATCTCACTCCTCTTTGCCCAAGGGCGTCAAAGTGGCTAAGACCGGCAGTAAATGTTTCTTAAGAAAAATAACTTAAAAATAATAAATTAATAACAATAAATTAATACCTTAAAATAATACGCTTGGTTTTTCATAAAGTATAAAAATAAGCCCTATTTTGAAGGCTAAGTACCTCGAGAAAAATGATAGCTTTAACATATGTTGTAACGCATATACGTGCGCAGTTTTTGGCCAAATATGATCTTGCGTGAGCAATACTAACAATGTGAAACTTAGCATGATTTGAATGAAAGCGCGAAAACTCATGTAAAATACGAACTTAAAAATGACTATATCTTGAAATCAGATCACTCTCAGGAAAAATCCTTTTAAGGGGTTATGAGACCTAGTTAGATGAATAAAATAAAACATGTTTGAGGCCAATCTGTAGATGGCCCAAAAACCGGCCTTATTGACCCTCCTCCTTTACGAACTTTGATACAATCACCTTTATTAAATTTGCAGCCTCCAGATCGTTTTGATTTTTTCAAACTGAAAAAATGGAAACCACGAATTATGCGATTTAAACGATATACAGTTTGTTACGTAAGAGCATGTACAGTATTACTCGAAGTAGGTAAGTGATACAAAACAAAATCTTTTTGATAAGTCGAAGGAACCTCTACTATTGTCTGTTCGCTCAGAACATTTTATTCGATGTTGATCTTTTTTCAGAGACGCACGATTTGTTTTACGTACTTTTTAGTCACTTTCCCCATTGAACCACGATCTGGAAGGTCGTTGACGTTTTTCAACACTTTCAGTTGCGTGAAATCAAAAAGGTTTGGGTTTGCATTACGTACCAATCTGAAAGTAATACTGAACATTCTCTTATTAAACAGACTGAATGCTACTGGCAAATTAAAGTACGCGGCCGGAGTCTGAGAGGATTTGTCTGTTGTGCGACACTGTGGGGAAACAGGCTGAAAAAATCTTTTTACGAATGTTTCCAGGACAAGAAGAACATGCACTTTACGCTACCGTTAAAGAAAGTTCGACGACTACTTCGCTCCAAAGAAAAATGTCGTTTTTGAACACTACAAGTTTAATGTTCGCACGCAGCAACTGGGCGAGTGAATCGACACACTTATAACTGCTCTATATACATTGGATGAAAATTGTGAATATAAAAATTTAAAAGACAATTTAATTCGAGATCGCATCGTAATCGGTTTATCTGATCACGATGCGATCTCGCCTGCTAATTCTGAAGACGGACCACCAAAAACAGAATGAGCAACAATAACTAAGATCGTCGCTACAAGAAAGAGACTAGGCACACGCTAGCGAACAATTTAAGATCGACATCTGGAAACGAAAAATTGTATAGATGCGCACTCCCTCAGCATTGCGAAGGAAAGAGATACCCAAGGGTAAATTCAATTTATTAAAAGTGCATAAAGTTGGGTCCCTGGGACCACGTTTGTACAGCAGGGACAATTCGTTGCGTTAACGAGGGATCACATAGTGACCCCGAATTAAAAGCCTGTAAGTCATATTTTTTAGGTTCGATCGGTTCAAAAAAGTAAAGTTCTGAGAAATATTACATAACATTTTATGTGAAACATTACTAGAAAGAATTCGATTTTTTCCAGACCCTGATGCTGACGACACAACCTGTACCTCCTTAATGCGTACAAGAAAAGTGTTTTAAAAAGTTTAAAAGGTCAGATGAGCCCATCTAAGGTCCAAATGACAAACCATTGCGTATTTTGGATTATTTAGATTGAAATATGAAATACAGTAATACAATTAACATATAAAGTACCAAACAATCTGTTTATGATTCTGTTAGAGGAAATATAAATTAATGCCAAAAGTTGATGTTCAAAGTGAATTTCCAAACATTTTTTCAGGACTGAGTTATTTCAAGTGGGGACTTGAGATTCCAGTAAAAAAAGATTGTAGACATTTTGCGCAATCCATACCGAGAAGCACGTCAATTCCTATGTTAAAATCTCTTCAAAAAGAATAAAAAGATTTAAAGAAAGACCAACAAAATGGTGTAGTGAATCCAACAGAATGGTGTAGTTCAATCGCCTGCTTGCCTAAATCTAATGGCGAAATTCTTGTTTGTGGAGATTCTACTCAATTGATTAAGCATGTATTAAAGGCAATATATTCTATCCCATAGGTAGATATATCACTCGCAAACTTAAAAAATGCGAAATACGTCTTACGCCTTGATCCTAATTCTGGATTTGATTAGATCAAAAGTCAACCTCTAACGTCAATTATAACTCCATTTGGTCGTTTTAAATTTATGCGTTTGCATTTTGATATTAATTCTGCTTCGAACTATTATTCCAAAATGTTGAATAACCTTTTACATGACATTCCAAATATAATAATCGGTATTGATGACGTTTTAATTTATGTGGATACGTTAGAGAAGCATGATACGAATTTAGGATAAGTATTTGAAAGGAATAATAAAGAAGTTATAACATTAAATAAGAGTAAATGCATTTTCGTTGTAACTCAGATCGATTATTTGTGACACGTTATTTCTTAAAATGACACTGATATCAATCCTAACAGATTTTCCGTAATCAAGTTCCCAGAACCTGATAACATTGACTCTTTCAAGTATTTTTTAGGTATTGTCAGCTTTTCAGGATAATATATTCTCCCAATAAATCACAGTTATTGGAACCTTTAAGTTTTCTACTGAAGGACGAAATTCCATTTATATGGTCTGATGCACAACAAAATTATTTTAAATCAGTAAAAAGTCATCTCTTAGAAGCGCCAACTTTAGCTCTTTTTCATCCCGTTAAGCAAACTATTATTTAGGCTAATACAAAGAAATACAAGGAATATATAACAGAGATTGATATCACATTAGAAATGAATCACAAACTATTAATACAGATTTTAAATACAAAATTAATAGTTGATGTCAACCCTAGATTGCAAGGAATCCGGATTCATTTAATGCTTTTTAGCTATAGGGTAGTATATGTACCCGGAAAACAACTCGTGAATACATAATATTTGTTTTTAGTTTACTTCTTGTAAATTAATTATGTGTTCGTATCTCCGAGTGATTTTATTTTTTAACCAATAAGAAGGATAGCGATTCTTTCCTGTGTTTTCTTCACAATATCTAATTTCTCTTTGTGGAATCTAGCATCAACCGGCTTTATACCTCTATCGAATAAGCCGTAAATAATATTAATTTTATAATAGATTGGGTGAGAAGGGTCGAGGTTCAAAAATCTACCTGATAAAACTGGTTTACGATACCAGTTGGTTAACATGTTATTCCTTTAGACTTTAAATGCTAGACCTACAAAGTACATTTTACCATCTTCAATCAGGTAAATTGTAAAATTAGGTTTAGTGTCAGCAGTATTAAATTCACTTTCCAATTTATTCTATGACCATATTAGGTTCAGCAGCTGATATTGGAGATTTCATGGGTGACCTGTAAATTCGTTGGTAAAATTGGCCACGTTTTCTAGGATAAGCGTTTTGTAATTTTGTAATATTATCTACTGTTTCAGTTATTTTTAAATTAAGTCTTACATTATTTGATACATGAGGTTTCAAAAACATACCACATTTTTTAAATTATTGTGAAAAATCCCAAATCTCTGCTGTAGCCATGAGCTTCATTTTTTCCCCTTATAAAATTTAGCACATAATGAAGCATTATATTTAAAAAAATTATCTTGCCTAGATGTACATTTGGAAATGTTTTAAATTTCTGCAGTGGAGTTTGGCAATTGCAAATGATAAAATCAAGTCTTTGTTTACATTTGAAAACATATTTTATTCTTTTAAAGGTACAGTCACTTTGAATTGAATAAAGAGACAAAGAAATTAGAATTCAATAAAGAATATATGCAACGCTTTTATACAGATTTCGGATTTTTTATTAATTCAGAAGATTTCTGATCAGAATGATCCAATTCTCAAGATGAATTGCCTGTTACGAATTGTCCTAGGAACAACTGTCAATTTTCTATTAGATTTTCCCATACGTATTTAGCGTTATTAAAATTATCATTTAACATGAAGAAAGGCAACTTAATTGTCAAATCTCAAACGAAAATTCACCCGGAAGCATATTCGTCTTGAATTAAAGAAGGTTTCTTTGATATATTTTTTCATTAAATCAATAAGGACGACATAATTTAAAAAAAAATGTTTTATTGTAAAAAACCATTTTAATTAGAACAAAGGATTATTTTTTCAATGCAAAGAAATGTTGTCTTATCAAAGCCAATTAATATTTTTCTTTGATTCAAATAAATGTTGGTAGAATCAAAGAATCTTTTTTTTAGTGTTATTATTTTACAGTGGTTTTTTTTTTGCTTTTCCAATACTAAATATTACCTCCTTTTGTTCCACTATTCTTGAATTTTGAGTACTTTTTTAAGTTTGTACTGAACTCCTGAATATATTTTTTAATGATTCGAGTTTTGGCTTAAGTTTTAGAAAAGTCTGTTAATATTAAAAAATTTCCACATTTTTGAAACCTTTTTCTATAGAAAACTTGATCAAATAGTGTTTATTTTGATCAAATTGAATTTGTACGTTTTCCTAATGTTTTTTAAAATCAGTTAAATCTGAAGATGCTATTATTATGCATATTGAAAGACCTTTTCATCTTAAATATCGAACAATTTCATGCGTGGGGAATTTAGCATTCATATGCTCTACTTTTCTAGTAATCTTAACATGCCTATGCTCC
Source organism: Belonocnema kinseyi (assembly GCF_010883055.1). Taxonomy (NCBI): domain Eukaryota; kingdom Metazoa; phylum Arthropoda; class Insecta; order Hymenoptera; family Cynipidae; genus Belonocnema; species Belonocnema kinseyi. The sequence goes on along the minus strand of NC_046662.1, from coordinate 10,936,219 downwards.
ACTTTGTATTCTTATTAAGGTACAAATTATTCAAGATAAAAGTTATATTGTAAGCAAACGCGGATATCTCGAGCATTCGCAGTAGTGATTCTTGTGTATTTTTAAGTTGACACATGGCCTTACATAACCTAAAAATATACAGGAATTACTACTGCACATGCCAGAGATATCCGCGTTCTGCCACCACTGACTGGGGCTGAGGATAAGCTATCTCTCTCGCACAGCAACATGATTGGTCTTTTCAATTTTTCTCCATAAATAGCTCTTTACTTGCGCATACATGTAAACTATTTAACCTTCATTTAGAGGGGAGCGATAAGCAGCCAATCAGAACGCTGCGCGAGAGAGATAACTTATCCCGCTAACTCATAGTCTGTCTCTTTTATTTTTCCAATAACTCTGCCATTCCCGGGTTCCCTCCAGTTATATATGCGCTAAGATTTCTAATATTAAGTATTTCAAGTTGTGACGTCAGCTGGCAAGATGTCTGTACAATGAGGGCCAAGCAATAATACAAATTCCAGAGGATAAAGCTTAATTTAGTTTATAACTTGAGAAAAAAATATTTTTTAGTCACAGAAAACATATCAATTTTACTACTCAATTAAATAGTTATTCAATAATGAAATAGCCCGAATACACTTATGGTGGAAAATAATTCTTTTCCAAGTTATTATGAAAATAAAGTTTGGTCCCATGTATTTGGTATTATTGTTTGCCCCTTAGCATGCAGACATCTTGGATATAATCTGAAATACCTAATGGCTCAATTTTACAAAGTGCGAACAATGCACCCGCCAAACTTCAATGAACATGACATATAGTACAATTAGCAAAGCTGTCAAAATAATAAAAAATGCATATAAACATGGCTTTTTCATATCTTGAAAAGTATTTAAGGGCATGTGATACTTACAGCATCCCCGGCTTTTTTTCCACAAAAATGAAAATTTTTAAGAACTGAATTCGTAGACGCTATAAAATATGATAACGGACGTCCCCGGACTCTTTTTTGAGGGATAATAACAAAAACAATTTATTGTGCTACATAAAAATTTTATGCATATGTATTATTTTGAGGTTACGTCGTTTTTCATCTCTGCCTTTCCGATAATCTGGAAATTATTTATGAAATAAACGTTTTTGATTGCCTGCCATAAGGGTTAGTTCCGGGAGATTAGTTACTATGTTTATTTTCAAGTCCAAAGTTTTCGGCCAAAAATATTGTGTAATTTGGAAGTAACGCACAGGAGAATTCTAACATACATAACCACTAAATGTACACACGTTGTTAGCAATATCAAAAAATGTTTTGAAAAAAAACACAAATAATGTGTGCGGGGACGTCCGTTAGCATGTTCGCTATCATTTCCCAAATTTTTAAGACAGAATATTGATTATTCTAGAAAAAAAGCCGTCGGAACCTAAAACTGGTAAAATCGATACTAATTCCTAAGCGCTATGCAAATTAATCAGATTTTGCTCAATTAAAACTTTTTTGAATTGAACCAAAAAAAGTGTGTGGGCACGTCCGTTAGCATGGTACCCTAAGTAGTAGGTACTTCGTACCCCAAGTGATGGACACTTCATACCTCAAGTGATTGGGAATCTGTACCCTACATTACGGTGCAGCATTCACACCGCAAGGGTAATTTCTGTTGCAGCTATATGGTATCCGGATATTGGTGCTTCATTAACACTTTCTTTTTACTATGTATCGTTTTCAAATAATTTCACTCGCGAAAAAAATGTTTGTCTTCACAAAAGCTGGAGGACCCTAGAAAGACCTCAAACATTTAAGGAACCGGCCTGTTCATGAATAATCAATATTTCTATGTATCTTTAATTGCAAAGATATTTGTGGTTGTGGAGATGCGTAAGGATAGTTATCATTTTGATGAAGTAATCTCAATATTATTATTAAGCTGCACCACTAGTAGATTAAGAAAAAGAAAACACCCTCCAAAGTGAAAATCTTCCAACACAGATTGAAAAAAAATCAAACACGTTTTAATAGGAAATTAAAGAAAACATGCTAAATTATTAGATTGAAATAAAAAACCTTTTAAAAATGCTATTAAGAGCCTTGACGTAAACAACTTCACAGACAACACTGACTGTTCAAGCGTATAGGCCGTTAAGGGAGGCCAATATAGCCGACACCTGGAAGAAGTACATGAAATCTCTTTACCTATATGGGATCCAGATTCTCTCTTATTATGGACTATTGATATTTGAAATCCTTATTCGATTCCCATATTACACTAGATGAAACTATTAAAAGCTTAAAAAATGGTAGAATCGGTAATGCTTCTCGACCTTCTATTTTTCTAGCTGCTTGTGGGAGAAAAATAAACATCATATAAAAAAAATGTTAAAGAAAGAAGGATGAAGAATGGTGGCAGGGCAAGGAGAATGGTTGGGTTTGAACAGGTTTAACATAAACCCTTGCTCTGAAACTGTCCCTCCGCCAAACTCAGGTAGGCGTCTTTGCTCCTGGCTCTTTCGGAAGGTAAGGGAATAACGTTCCCTCAAAATGAGGCCATGGCGACTGAGACAGGCAATCGAAACCTCTCAGAAAAGAAAGCACTAACGGTTATATAAAGAGACAACTGCAGAAGCAAGCGCAGAAGACTAGAAGAGTGGCTGTGGGGGGTGAAACATTAGTAGCAACAAGGCCGACAACAAGCATTAAGACATAGAGGAGAGGACGAGGCTCAGAGGACATCTCACCAGGGGAAGGAGCTGATCATTTAGCAATGCAAAAGCCTCCTTCTGCATGGAAGGGCTCTTCATATTTTTCGCAGTCCACCCAGCAGCTAAGGTTTGGTTGTTGAACACAGTGACCAAGAAAAGGTGCTTAGAAAGTTTGTGAGGCTAAATTGCTGCGAAGGATGCTGAGGGCTACCGCGTGGTTCGCAGTTAAGATGAGAGATTTGGAAATAGGAAAGCCTTAAGCAACGCCTGGTAACACAGATTCCTGAGGGCCACGCGAGGGCTTTTGCCGTCCTTAACACCAAGCTCTTCTACCACCTTGAACAAGTCAAATTTAGAGTTGCCGGTCAGGGACAAGAGCTTTTTGGGAAAGAGGAAGACCGGAATCAAATCTAAATGGCTGCTCACGAGCTAACCATTAACCGAATCAACTTTCATCATAGCAAAGGCACCTCAGAGGTACCGCAGAGAAGTATGGCTGCATGGCCCACAGGTATCTCACTAATCCAGGAACCTTTGTTAGTTCGAGAAATCATAAGGGAATTAAGGGAGGCGTGCTCATTTTTTTACAGAGATACTGAGACAGCTTAACCAAGGACCTGCTGTCGGAGGGAGTCATCATCGTCCTACTGCAAGAACTATGTTCGATAGATCTGATCGTGATCGCCACGGATCTTAAAGCAATTGCAAAGTATACTGGTGGAATACTGTAAGTTAAGAAATCTCCATCTTCTGTTGGGATGTGATGCTAACACCCGCCCTACTTTAAAGGTAGCGCGAGCACCAATTTATAGATAGAATGGTCTATTGGAATATCTAGTTACTACTGATGTAGATATTCTTAGCACCGTTAATAACTCGACGTTTTATAACTCGTTTCGAGCAGGAATCATTGACATCACCCCTTGTACCGTTAGTTTTTAAGACAATATTAAGAAGTAGCGAGTCTAAGACGAACCAACTCTTTTAGATCATTCACAAATAGAGCACATATTAGAATCTACTGTGCGCGGGCCCTACGTGGACCGGAAATTGAAAAAGGACGGTTTGGGACGTTTTTTCATGGAACTAAGGTGTGGCTTCTTAGAGGCGCCCAGGCCAATTAGAAACTTGTTCAGCTTGGATATAACAACCAACATCTTCGCAGCGAAACCAGAGAGAGGTTTCGAAATGCTAGTTCTTGCAAAACAGATGAACTATGGACCTTCTATACGATGATTAGGGTTGAAAGAAGGGATATATTACCTAATGCTAAGCAATAAAGTTGAAACAAATTTTGCAATGACATCAAGAAAGGGGCAGAGGCGGTTATACTGGACAAGCTGTTTTTTCGAAACCCGGATGCTACTTTCAGCCCTCTTAAATTGCCCGACGGAGGATACTCAAAATCAGACGAAGAGACTTTGGCTCATCTAATCAAGGCATATTTCCCAAGCTTCTGAAGACCTGGGGAATAAGAGGCGCCTCTTCTCAGATAATCAAAGGTCTCCGTGGTTCAACTGGGCCGTAAACTTAATGATTAAATATAATTAAATATAAAATTTGCTTATGACGATTAATTCAAATATAAAATTTAATATTTATTTTTTTTTGAGTGCATGTGTGTGCATTAATCGTAATGGAACCCGAGTTTATACAAGTTAATTTTTCCTGGATTAAAAAAAATTTCGTTGATGAAACAATTTATTTACTTTTATTCTTCAAGTAGTTTTTTGTAAGCAAAATTTGATATAATTTTTACTTATTTTAGACTGTGACTAAATTCTAGCTATGCATTAGTTTTCAACATCTGTAAACGCAAAATAACTGATTGCATAGTTCTAATGCAGTCAATAATATTAAAACTACTATAATTGATTAGTAATTATAATTTATAAAGTAGATTTTTAACCTAATAAAAGTTTATTTGAGTTTACAATAAAGAACACCACAAAATAAATTCATTTGATCACGCTATACATTTTTTCATATTTGTATAATTGTATTGTCGATATTCGTATCAGTGCACAAAATTCATTATTTTGATTATGTTATTGAGGCCGTAAACGACGTTAAATATTTGAGAGGACAGGGGGCATCAGCCGAAGTAACGTTACGAACTTAAAAGGAATTAAGTATGTTTCCTGATGATGAATGTTTAGAATGTTCACAAATTTTGCAAAAGCTGGCCTCGTTTTTTACCAATTTTCAAAGGATAATTCTTTTGCTCTCAAAATGCTCATCTTTTTGGTCAATAATTCAGCTACTTGGTTGAAACTTCAACTGATTTGTTAAAAATGTGATTCTATGTTTGAAGGTTCATATCTTTGAGTGACAATTTAGCTATTCTATTAACAAAAAAATGTTCCTAATAAAAACGTTATTATTTATGTTTATTGTTAAATGAATTTATTTAGAATAATCAATTTTACTAAAAATTTCTTTTTATTTACTTCAAATGTGTTTATTTCATTTTTAGTTGTTTTTTCTTTAAATCGACCCCAAATATATTTTAACGAATATGAGCATAAAAATATCATCCTTTTGGCTTGAAAATTCAACTATTAGGTAAAGATTGCAACTGTTTTTGCTTGAATTTAATTATTTTCCCTAAATATGAACTATATGGACAAGAAATCATGTTTAGATGGTAAAAATTCAACTATTTAAACTTTTGACCATTTTTTTCGAACCTTGTTCCGTTTTTCCAACAAATTTTTATTTTTATTGTTAATATTATTTTTTACGAATAATACAAAAATTGTTTTAAAAAATTTTAATTTTCGCTTGTATCTTTGAATATTGCAAATGTTATAACTCTGATATTTTTTTATCGAAAAAATTCTAAAGAGGAATTGTTTAACATTCTGACTACTACGAGTAGCCGTACATACAATTTTCCAATCTTAAAAAAAATAGTCTCAAACATTGTTCAAGGCTTGAACAAATTTTGCATGGCATGGTAATGTACGATAACCCTTTTGGAATTTAAATTCTTTTAATAACCAAAACAATTCCAAATAGTAAGCGGATCAATGTAGTGTACCGGATCGCACATCAGGTATTTTAGCACGTTCTCTATGAGAAAATACAGAAATTAGGTTTTGCGAATAACCAAAAAAACTTAAAATGTTGAATCAACGACTTGGCCTCATCGGATCACAAGTCAAAAAGTTTAGCATGTACTCTACGAAAACTTTAAAAATTTAAATTTTACTAATCGCCAAAAAAACTCTTAAGGGTGAGAAATTGGCCGGGGTGCGCCAGATCGTGCACCAGGTCGTTTAAAACGTCAACAACGTAATTATTTGGTGTTCATTTCGGGTATTTATACCATCGGGCAGATATTTTGGCTGTTAGAAAAATTTTAATTTTGAAAATGTTCCTGTAGAATTCGTGCTAAACTACCTAGTACACGACCCGTTGCACATGGATCGTCGACTCCCCATTGGTAGTTATTTTGAGTGTCGAAAAAATTTACATTTTGAAAAAGTTCTTGTAGAATACGTGTTCAACTACCTGGTGCACGAACCTGTGTACCCGGGTCGTCAACTGACTATTTACAATTGTTTTAATTAATGAAAAAATTTCAATTTAAAAAAAGTTCTCGTAGATGAAGTCTTAAACGAGCTGGTGCACCACCCGGCGCACATAGGCCTTTGACTCACCGATTGTAGTTATTATGATAGTTGGCACAATTTGAATTTTTTAGAAGTTCAAAAAATTTAAATATTGAAAAAGTTCTTTCAGAATACGTGCTAAGCTACCTGGTGCGCGACTTAGTGCACCTGGATCGTCGATTGGCCATTAGTAGTTATTTTTAGAAATGCCACAATTTAAATTCTTTTAAAGTTCTCGTAGACCACGTGGTAAAATACCTAGTGTGCAACCCAGTGCACCCAGGTCGTAGACTCGAAATTTGTAGTTATTTTGAGAGTTGGCACAATTTAATTTTTTTTTAAGTTCTTGTAGAATACATATCAAACCACCTGGTGCATGATCTGGTGCACGCGGATCGTCGACTCATCATTTCTGATTATTTTGAGTGTGGGCACAATGTTAATCCTTAAAAACTTCTCTTAAAATATGATCTAAACTACCTGTTGCATGCTCTAATTAACCCAGATCGTCGACTCACAAATTTGTATTATTTTGGCTTTTCGAAAAATTTAAATATTGAAAAAGGTTTTGTAGAATGCGTGCTAAGCTACCAGGTCCATGACCTTGTGCACCCGGATCGTCGAATGATCATTCGTAGTTATTTTGAGAAGTGGCACAATTCAAATTCTTTTTAAGTTCTTGTAAAATACGCGCTAAACTACCTAGTGTGTCACCCGGTGCTTTCGGGTCGTCGACTCGACATTTGGAATTGTTTTCGTTATTCATAAAGTTTAAAATTTAAAAAAGTTCTCTTATTTGACGTCTTGAACGACCTAGTGCACGACCCGGTGCACATAATACTTCGACTCACCATTTGTAGTTACTTTGATAGTTGGCACAACTTTAATTTTTAGAAAGTTCTCGTAGATGACGTCTTGAACCATCTGGTGCACGATCCGTTGCATCCGGATCGTCGCATCACACATTGGAAGTTATTTTGGTTGTTAGTACAGTTTAAATGTTCTTAAAGTTCTCCTAGATGACGTCTTGAACGACGTGGTGAACGAACGGATGCACCCGGGTAGTGAACTTTCCATTTAGAGACATTTCAGCTATTGACAAATTATCATTTTATTTTTTATTGTAGGCTAATTATCTCTAGAACTTTGATGTTTTTAAGAGGATTAGTTTGTGTTTAGCGTGTCCAAAGTATGGGAGACGGACAAGAGCAAGGCTTGTGCCGTGCTACTATTCAGCCGTGACCCATGCTTTAGCCAGATAGTGCCAAGTGTATTGGCATGCTTGAGCCATGCAAACTTTTTTCAAGCTTTGAAAAAGTGAAAAAATATGTGTAAATTTTGTACTTTTCGAAGCATTTCCTAGGGTGCAATAGTAGTAGTTTATGTACCTTGGCAGTAAAGTTGAACTTTATACGAGGATACAGAATTTAACGTCCAAGCTATGACGTTGTCGGTAAAACGGCATCCGAGTATAAAACAACTTTACTTCCGTAGTGCATATGATAGTTTATTTGAAATAGTCAGAATAACAGCTCTTCTATGGAAAACGGCGGTTGATTGTACAGCTTAAGCACGCGCGTGGGGTGCCGTTAGAAGTCCAATATCCACTTCGTAGTTTAACTTAGGTTTATAATGAATTCTTTTCACTCTTTTCTTTCACTTTTCTTTCACTTCGCACTCACTTCTTCTTCCTTGCTGTCACTTTACGTGCTGCTCGTCGCAGTACAATGAGGTGATATTTTACTGCCACTCCGCGAGCAGATAAAGTGCGCTTGTTCTGCCTATTCCAGAAAAAAGCACATTTTTCCTTAAGTTTTTTTGAAAAATGAAGACAAGTTGAGTGAATTATGACCTTCTTATAAAATTTCGCAAAGTCCAATAAAAGAAAATATGTATCCACCAATGCTTTCTAAAATGTGATGACAATTTAGTAGATGTGTCCATCTCCAAAAATTTTGCCAAAGTTCACTGCAAACCAAATCGGGGGAAACATTGCAGAGGGGCCATTAGCCATACTTGACCCATTGTTCATAACCATGGGACGAACGTGGGTAAACATTGACCCAATCTTGAAACACGCTAACCCCACGCCTACTGCATGCTTAACCCACGCTCACTCCACATTCATGCCATTGCTGAGCAATGTTGAGCCATGGTTCACCCATTGAATCGTATCCAGACGGGGAGGTTTCAAAAATTTAACAAATTTATGACGTTGTGTTTAAAAATTCCTAATCTTGGCTGTAAACATGAGTTTAATAATTCTAAAAATTGTGGTGATTTCTTTTCCTTGCTTTTTCCTTATAAAATTTAGTACGAAATGAATCAATATACATTAAAATATCTGCCTGCGTCAAAAACTGCAATTTGGTGATTGCAAATTCTCTTTTGTTAAAGCTCTTGTGCCTTTAGCGAACAGATTCTCATCACGCGTCTCGTTCTTCGCGCTCGATTTTGTCCAAACATGTGGAATCTTCTATATTATGTTCAACACAATTATATTAAAAGTACATTATATTTATGTATATACCTAGGCCTAAGACTGTTTATTCGGATATTGCAAGATCTTGAACGAATTTTATTTATCATGATTGCTTTAATATAAACTTTAATATAAACTATGAAAAAGAAATTGTTATCAAACATTTTATTGCAACTCGTATCGCTTCTTTTACAAAATGTATTATTTTATTTTTCTCGCTGACCATCTCCCGCTCTTTTGTCGGTAACTGTAACTTATCCATGCAAAAAGTACGTACTGCAGCCGACAGATGTCTCTAAAGGCCGCTATTGCTTCACGCCTCAAATTTTCCACTTTCTTTGCACTATTTAACCTCTTACAGCCCCTGCAGAGACCCTATTCTCTCCCCTAACATCATCCAGCACTACGAGAACCACGTTTGTCCACCATGAAAGCTCAAACTTGTGACCACAAAACTACCCCGCTCCCTTGCCAACCTAACCTCACTTTCCCTATTTAGCCAAATTCCACTCCACAACTACAATGGAAATTTATTTTTAACTCCCCAATTCACCTCTCACAAACCTACTCACCTTCTAGACTTCCACCCTCACACCCCACTCACACGTTGCACACAAACTCCGTAAAAACTTCTTATTACCCGTCACTGCACACTTTCTCACTACCGCCAAGTCGTTTGTCAAAAACTGTAATTTTTTTATTTTGAATGTTATTTTGATAAATAAAATAAGAACTACGCATCCGATCAAAAAGTGATGCATTTTGCATCGTTACACCGCAAAATGGAATTTTTTCTTAATTTTGTATGGTGTCAAAGAAACAACAGACTGATACATTCGTAAAAACGTGTTTTTCGTATTCAGCGGATCTCAAAACGTCTAAATTTTACGAAATCTGGGGGTGGGGTCATATTTAATACATATCAATACATAACACCCTCTACCGAGCAATGCTTTAATAAAAGGAAGGAATGAATATGAAATCCTACTGAGAAAATCCAGCCACTTAGGGATTATTGTTATAATAAATTCGAATAATAAATGGGGTAACCCATAGAGGAAGAAAGAGATGTTCATTTGACACACACAATATTTATTCGATATTTTTATCGCAAACTTTTAACGACACAAACTCAATTTTTATTAAATAAAGAGCCGCACACATTTAATATCTCTTAAATTTTGATTAGAGTTTAATAATATCACATTTGCAGAGGAATCTATCTATTTCAAAAATGTAGGCTTTTCTTTACAAACTTTACCTTTTATTTGTTCTTTTGATTTTAGGGAATCGCGTTTAAAGTTCAGTGAAACTGTTATTTTTCTAGCTGTCTATAGAGCAAAGAGCATTTTCAAAATACCACTTAAGTTTATAATCCGAAGTATTTTTCCGTCGAGAATTTCATTTTAGTAATCGAGGCACAATATTTTGCAAGATTTAGGACGAGGGCTAGGAAAATGAGTACAACACAAGTCTATATAGATACTACTCGTAGATATAACCAGTGTCGGGGATTCTATATCTTTGTATTATTTTATTCAAAAGGGAACTTCTTCAACTTTGAAACATGAGAAATATTCTCAAATCCAGCAACGAGAATTAAATCCGTTCTCAGCCAGATTTAGAGAGGTACAGTCCCGTATGTCCGTAAAACTCTAAGATTCTCGAAAACAAGTGTAAATGTCAAAATCCAACTTGCTTGACCAAGGTGAATAGTTATACCATGCCCTGCTCTTTGAGTCGGTCAGTGAAATTTTCTAAGTGACAATACTTCTTAATTATATTTCCTCTGAAATAAATCGCATTATTGTAGACGAATTAGAACTTATTCAATACCATTTAGCTATAGCGCAAAAAGCAACTGACAGATGGGAATCCCCATTTCTCTCAAATTTAATAAAGTTAAACGACGCTGGATAGCGCTGGTGTTGTAATTGTCGCTACACTTCGAATAAAAATGAAGCGTTTATGAGATGAAGGATTATCCAGGCAAGGTTAAAAATCGGAAATTATCTTCGATTCATGTAATGTTTATCTGACAAGGTTAATTATTGTCCCGGCGAATCTTTAACCTGGAATCGATGTGAACTTTATCTTTAATTTTTTCTGTGATGGCTTGCTGACTACTCGAACCCTCGCGAGATCACAAAAGAAGAAATACACTGTGATAGCGTAATAAACGCGATATTTACGATATATAGCGCAGGAATCACGATATGTCAATTCATGCGATAAAGTTTTCTCAGTGTATATTGGCTTTTTCTCCATGGATCTTTTCTTTTAGTAAAATTTTGAGAACTTAGGTTTTTAAACCTAAGTAGACAAAATTTTCCGAAATACTTGAGGATGGTTAGTCCCCAAGATCCGTTGCGTCTCCTACGCAGTCCTTCAACTCTCGTGTCCCACTAGCGTGTTTTACTGGGAGACTGCGAGTCTGCGCTCTAAAGTTGCCCTCTTACACTGAAAAAACTAGTTGGTTGGGACAACTAACAAAGTAGTAGGCCCAACTATTTTAGTTTGTAATATATACCGCTGCTATTAAAGTGGTTGAGGCTACTA
>NC_046662.1:10919959-10924764 GCF_010883055.1 Belonocnema kinseyi | reverse complement strand
TAATATTACTATTCAATCTTATATTTTCTTACTATTCATATAATTATATTCATCCCACTGGAAAGCTGAATCGTCACGGTGATGTATTTATACAAATTAGGGCACCTTTTCACGGAGGCCTGTTCTGAAGTATTCGTTGAATTCATATGACACATCGAGTTCACATGTAGGTTATCACTCAAACAAATTTGACTTAATCCAACAAAGTAACTAAAAATAAATCCTATGAAATATATTCATTCCAAGATTATTTCAAAACAGACCTCCGTGAAAAGGTGCCCTAGGGCCTAGGCGTAGGCCGTAGAGGACGCCCTAAGGATCTATACGATGCTCTTCAGTATTTTCCACGTGTTTACACTTTATACGTAAAGGTTCAGATTAAAATGGCGATCATCGAAAACATGACGCGATATTTCGATGCGAATGTTGGCAGTACTGCTCATATTTCAGTTCTGCCAATATCGCCAAGGGGCAAAAGTCGTAACCTTTACTACTTTTATTTCTTGGAAAATAAATTGCTGGTAAATGTAACTAATTTATTTGCTGTGACTATAATTACTATCCTTACTAATGTAACCTTCATAGAAAGACTAACGGCGACTTGTTGCCGTACAAAACTGGTTAGTTACTGTTACCATCGAAGCAGTTGTTGTATCTTATACCAACTCTACTAATAAGGAGCTTCTTGTCGCAACTAACCATTTTTTTCAGTGTATGATGCAACATTTTCCTAAATCTCCAAAACCGTAGAGAAAGTTGCCTAAGAAGAGACTTTTGCTGTAACTCTACGGTTACAACTGCCCCTCTTTTATGATTCGATGATTATAGTGATTGGATGATATATAGAGTACAAAATTATCATGATAAAGTGAATATTTAAAGATATGTACTGTATGAAATATAGATTAGAGATAATAGGTAATATAAAAAAAAAGATAAAGTAAAGAAGAAAATGATATCAAAAACGCTATTTACATGGCTTGTTATTGTATGGTACTTCTTCTCTAATTCGGCCTGTCTCATCGGAGAATTCCAAACCGGCGTTGTGATACCTATTGTTCTTATTAGGGTTCTGAAGTGGATTCATGACACGTCATATCTATCCAGGCCTGATGGGCCAATTCTGCGATCGCAACGATTCCTTGGACTGTCTCCAGTTTTTGCCTGTTTCGGAAAGATGTATTCTTTCTACTGCTGTTTATTACGTGTTGCATTTTGAAGTCTCCGATCATCTCGTGCGTTCCTTCTCTGGTTAATTTTTTAAATCTGGTGTTCTTGCATGATGTACCACCTTGATCAAAAAGTTTTAGGACTTTATTTTTAAAATCAAAAATACAAGTTTATTCATCATAAACGATATTGTCCTCCTTAAAGTACTCCCCATCGGCAGGGAGCCAAATAAGGTGAATTCGGTGGTTGTTGGATGGTATTTGTTTCGTTTTCAGCCAAATGCTCACGGATAACGATAGCATTGTGCGACGGTGCGACGGTGAAAAATCGAAACTGCACTTCTACTAACACAAAAAAAAGAAGAATTGAAATCGGCGGAACGAGAGCGCCATACGGTGACGAGTCCCAAAAGTTTTTGATCAAGGAGGGTATACCCTTTCTATCGCCCTTATTATAGTCTTGCTTGGGGCTGTGCATTCATTCGCCTCTCTCTCTCTCTCTCTCATTCCTGCGGCTGAATTGTTGGTCCGTTTTACTGGCCGGTGATTTTGGTGTTGCAATAGTACATTGTGTATCAATCACTTCGCTCGCGTGGCAAATTCACACTATGCAAAATAGCCGTACGCCCTTGATACACACTATAATTTTTGTTCTACCCTAAACGTACGTTCGTTTTTGTTTCAATCGTGAAAAATAGCATTAAAAACCCACACACGAGATGGAAAAGAAATTAGAACACAAAACTTGTAATTGGAATGTGCCTACTCAGCGGGCAGATGTTTCTTATTGTTAATGATGTTTTCCCTGATTAAAACAAATTTCACACATCCTATTAAAAAGTGCTTGATAACAAATTTGTAGTTCATTTCCAAGTGCGTCATTTTTTTTACTCATCTTTTTCCGTATTTCGCATAGTTTGACAGCAAAATGGAATTTAGAATTTTGCATTATTTCCATGCTATCAAAGTTTTCATTTTCGTTTAATGTTGGGAATTTTGTAAATACTACTACTGTGGTAAATTTTTAGCTGGTTTGGTAAGCATCATTGTCACCTCTGGTTTTCGAAACCGCAACCTCCATTTGTCTGAGAATCTGCACGTGCACTGAAAATTAATGCCAGTGCCACAAGTATAATTCTAATCGACTTTGCAGAAAACATTTTCGTCATCTGAAAAAAATTTTTTTAATTTTCTTAGAGTGCAATATAGAAACTCTCATAAACCACAGTCAATTCGATGCATAGTTAATCAATTTTATCCCGAAATTGGATAAAAACTATATGCAACGTTTTTATGCAGATTTCGAATTTTTTAATTAATCAACAAATTGTGCATCAGAAAGTTCCGATTTTCATGATCAATTTCCTGCCACGAATTTTCATAAGTAGCGTCTGTTAAGTTTCAGTATGTCGCGCCACAATTTCCACATCCAAGTCAAGACAGTCTGCATGCAAATTGGAATTTGGAAACTAAGCTCTCGAAGAAATTTCCTACATGTTATTTTATGAAAATATAATAAAAATCTGCTAAAATATTCTTCTTTCCGGCCTAATATGTTGTAAATTTCTCATATTTGGTTAAAATGTATTATTTTCCAACATTTTTGCGAAAATTTCATATTTTTTAAATAAAAATTCAACTGTTCTTCTATAGAAAATACTTTTGTCGCAAAAATCACGAAAGCATTGGGTCCTTTTTCTGGCAGGCCGATTAGGTAATTTGAAAAAATCGAACAATGCTGCTAAATTCTCACACATAATTAAGAACTCAATTCATTCCCATGTAATTTATTTCAATCCAATCTATTTCAATACAATAAAAACCAATTTACTTTAATCTAATCCACTCAAATCCAATTCATTTATTCCAATCCACTTCAAGTCAATCCATTTCAACTCAATGCAATGCTGCTCATTCTAATCCATTTAAATTAGTTCCAATCATGTCCAATTTATCCGAATGAATCCAATTTAATCCAGTTAAATATAATCCACTCCAATCCATTCGAATTCAATCAAATTCACTCCAATCCAAAAAATTCCAATCCACTCCCATGTGATCCACTCCAATCCAATCCACTCCAATCTATTCCAAGCCAATTGTTAGCGCAAGTGTACGTCTATTTGCCAAAGTTGAATTCACTTCACTCATCGTACCATAAAGTACGCATATAAATGTCCATCACGCTGTACCGTTAGTAAAAATCGTACAGCCTCTCCTAAAACGTGATCCTTTAGTTATCATTTGCAGTACATTAAATCGTATGTATGATGGTGGTGTGATAAAAGTATCTTAATTGTCAAATATAAATAAAAAATTCACTCCGAAAAATATTTGTTTTAAATTTGTTTAACGTCCTTTGGCAAACTTTACTTCTAGGTCGTAGAATCTTTTAAATTCTTTCACGACATATTTAAAGAAAAAACTACCGATCTTCAAGTTGTTGAGAACAATATACATAAAGGCAAATTTTCAAAGGTATAAAACAACAAAAAATAATTTTTTAAATATCATCATCAATTTTTTGTCTGTTTTTATGTAAAGAGCATTGTCTGTTAGGGATAATGTTTTGTCTTCGTGAAAATAATTTTAAATAGGAAATAAATATACTGCAATAATAAAGTCACACGTCCCAGTAATCGTGAGTCAGATTTTATTTCCTTTTATCTAATTTGAATTGAATAAAATTCCATTTAAGAATATAACATGCTGAAAATTAATTGTTTTGTGACGATCCGTTTTGTTCACTCTTTATAAACTGTCTCAGCGGACGCTTCAGTCTAGCCAGGGTAAGGTTTAAGAGACAATTAAAAACAGCGCTTTTGAGTTACCATAATTATTAAAGTATTTATTCCCCCACTAATCGTACAAATATAACTTAAATCCTAGTGTTCTGTGTCGCGGGTGTATGTATGCGTGAGTGTAGGTATCTGTGTGTGATACAAGCGAAGATGTAATTGAATATGATTCCCTTGTGTGTTATTCCGATTCCTGAAATTATATGTAAAAATAGAACTTTGTAAACTATGAACACAGAAATAGACAACAATCGGTTTTACAAAATCTTTGCGCCCCAAATCTTCCCCTCTAGGGTAGGTAGGTATGGGACGATATAGTGAGGAGCAATCGTGGCGTCGCACAGTGGGGTGAAATCGGAAAACGAGGTTCAAAATGACATTTAGAACGCAATTATGCACCGATTTTAGAATTTTTTTTTGAAAAATTCTGAACTAAATTTTTCAGAAAATGGTGAGAGTAGATTTTTTATTTTTTTGTTTATTTAATTTTTATTTTAATGCAAACATCGAAAAAAATGTCGATTTTTCTAATTTCATTTTTTATCTTCTAGACAAAATTTTTCTTATATTTCTCGTCCCTTGAATTTAGTGCACAGGGGTATAATAAATATAAAAAAATTCTTAACTTGCATAGTTAACTGTTATAAACAAATTGTATTAACAAATACTCGACATTAAGGGTTATTCGGCTTCAACGTATATTTCTGCTCTGAAATAGCTTGCTTTCATTGTGAGCATGATACGTGAATATTTAAATTTAACATTGAATGTTATTTGTTTATTTTATAAACAAATTATATAAACAAATTCACATTTTGGCCGTTTTTAGGCGAAAAGA
>NC_046662.1:10918695-10919859 GCF_010883055.1 Belonocnema kinseyi | reverse complement strand
TTATAAATAAATTATATAAACAAATGCACACTTTGGTCGATTTCAAGCGAAAATAAACCGCTTTTTAAATAATATTTGAGAAGCGTCAGGTTGTGCGTCATGTCAACAGATGGCGCCACAGGTTACACGCGCATGCGCAATAATGAATACACGTGGTCACAGCTGATTTGTCTTCATTTCCTATTGAACACTCAACTCGTAAGCAGCTCTGATTTGGAAATTCATGGTCAGAAGAAAAATTGAATGCTTTATTTACAGGTTTTAAACTGTAAGGAATTCTTCTCTCTGACTCTTTTGACATTTCTTTAGTCACTCTATTTAAACATCTGTTAATTGAGAGTAGATAAAGTTATATATATTTATATATGTGTATATGTAAGCGTGTTATTTAATTCATTTAAGAAAACTGTTTTTTTACAATCGTTGTTCACTTATCCTTTAAAATACATACCATTGAGGTGCCCATTAGAGTATTACCATGCAATATTTCGATCGAAAATTTCAAGGAAAGTGATGCAGATTTGTCTAAAACCATACTGAGTTATATAAGAACAAATTATATGATTGCAGAAGACCATGTTGAAATGGTTCGAGACAAAATAATGCGTTACTTCATCCCTGTCTTCAAAAGGAATTGGAAGTCTTCTTTTAACAAGAAAGATATTTGAAAAAAGACATGCTGTATGGTTAATTACAAATTTTAAAATTACGCAAACCATATTGAAACCTGGTAGACGATCTCAGGAAGATTTTGAACATAGTTCAAAGTCAACCAAGAGAAGGAAGGTGCAATCTATTCAGGAGAGTTACTCTCCGCTTGAGATTGAGCAGGCTTTCCTGAGTAATCTGAATGCTTCTGGAAAACACAAATTGGTAAATAAAATAATCCAGCTGTTGCAAGATTCCGAGAAAACTGAAGACGAAACGAGTGCAATCAGATTTGGGCATGATGAAACACTCGCACTGATAGAAGACGCTAAGCTATCCAGGCACCAGTACGAAATCATACGCCTGCAAGCAAAAGCTAGGAATGCTGACATTTATGTCCCATCTACGATCTATTGAAAGCGAAAAAAGAATGCTACCCTCCTAGTTCAGCGATTCACATAACTGGTCAAAGCGTTACGATTAAACTGCAAGAGCTGCTAGATCATACTGTCAAGC
>NC_046662.1:10916955-10918595 GCF_010883055.1 Belonocnema kinseyi | reverse complement strand
AATATCTCGAAAACTGAGGGTGATGGAATTTTTCTGAGGTCGGATTCGGATTCAGCGCAGCAAAAACCTTCGGGTATACTAGGTCTGGTCTCTGGGTCCGGAACTTTATCAAATTTTGTCGGCCTGTGTTATTTTTTAGTATTTTTAAAATTTTATTTTAATTTGTGATTTTCCATGATTTTGTTGTTGCTGAAAGCAGAGTCATCAGCAAACCAAATTGAATTTTCGATATATTTTCAAGAAAATTAGAAAAAATGTTATGGTAATCTTTCATGGCTTTCCAAAAGAAACGTTTTGACTGGCATTTTTATTGTTCGCCAATGTGATTCTCCCTGATTTTTTAGTACTTTTTTAGTACCCTGATTTTTTTACTACTCAAAAAACTAAGCGACACGTATTTTTTTATCTGCTTTGCTAAAAATTGTTAAATTCTTTAGCGAAAAATAAAAAAAAATATTTTTTGCACTTAAGAGAAAAATAAATTTGTGTTTCAACAAAAATTTTTTTCTAATTAATAGAGTTAGCTTCCCCTAAACCCTTTGTATTTTTTGCCTAAGATAATATATACTTACCATACACAAAGACAATTGGGAAGATAGTTTTAGAACAAAGGAAGTAATATAGAGTCCATCTAATATGAATCCAAAAATGACGCTGGTGTAAACTACTCCTACATATTTTTAAATCTGATAGAAATTGCTAAGTTCATAGAAGAAAAATTTAAAAAATATATATTTTGCACTTGAGATAAAAATAAATTTGTGTTTCGACAAAAAAAATTTAATCAGCGGGGGTAGCTACCCCTAAATACTTTTTATTTTTAGTCTATAATAATATATACTTTCCATGCACAAAGACAATTGGGAAGATAGTTTTGTAACGAAGAGAGTAAAATAGTGTCCATATAACATGAATGAAAAAATTACGCAAGGATAAACCACCCTCAATTATTTCTAGAATTGAAAAATAAGTCTAAAATAAAGCAAAAAAAATCCGAAGGAAATACGTGTTGCACACAAAAAAGAAGATGAAGGTATTTATGTATTTTCTTGAAAAAAAAAAAACGAATATCGAAGAGGTTAAATACGCTGTTATTCGATGTTCGTGGTATAAGAAATCATTATATTTTAAACACTTGTGTGACGAATATCATTATTGTTCAAAGTTTGAAGAATAAATCTTCGATATACTGTCCAGAATTCAAACGATTGTAAATTTGACCTAAACGTATTATTTTTGTCTATAAAATATGTATGCTTTTTCAGGGGATTTATGATTTTTGTGTAAATAAATAATTTAGGGGTAGTTACCCTTTTCAATGCTCTTTTTTTCTTGAGAATATATAAATACTTTCATCTTCTCTTTTATGTGCAACACGTATTTATTTCGGACTTTTTGGCTCGATTTTGACTGACCTTAAAAAGTTATTCTTAATTGAGGGATAGTTTACCCCCGCTTAATTTTTTATTCATGTTGAATGGACTCTCTTTTACTTCCTTTGTTATAAAACTACCTTCTCAATTGTCTTTGTGCATGAAAAATATAAATGATCATAGACACAAAATATAAAGTTTTAGGGGTGCTCCCCCCATTAATTTTTGTTTGTTTGCAAAATAGGTCAATTTTATTTTTGTCTCAAA
>NC_046662.1:10915653-10916855 GCF_010883055.1 Belonocnema kinseyi | reverse complement strand
CCCAATTTATAAGTGATCGTATTCGATCGAAAAAATCTATATATAGGTTTTTGAGGTTGCTCATTAAGAATATGAAGTCAGATTTTGAAAATTCAATATGACGGACCCAATATGGCGGACAGAAAATTTTATAAGTGATCGCAGGGTTAAGGGAATCGGCTTATGGGTGTCTGAGGTTATATGAACATGTAACAAGCTGTAACAGACATAGTTTTGCTACTTTCATTCCCTGGGCAAATATTTTTGTAGTAAAATTGATATCCGTGAAAAGTGAAATTTTTCATATTTGAATCCGCCATATCTCGGCTATGAAAAATCTTATCAAAAAGTTAGGCATCGCATTTTGAAGGTAAAGATCAAAATAACGGGTTTTTGACCCTTTTAGGTTAGAATATCTCGAAAACTGAGGGTGATGGAATTTTTCTGAGGTCAGATTCGGATTCAGCGCAGCAAAAACCTTCGGGTATAGTAGGTCTGGTCTCTGGTTCTGAGAATTGTTGGCCTGTATAATTTAAATCTTAAGAAGGTATACACTCTTTTTAATGTCGATTTTTGAAGACCGAAGAAAAGAAGCTGCTTTGTAGTGAAGTTGTGTTTCTCGTGATTTTGGAAACTAGAAAAATTGCTTCCTAATTTGGAACGGCGAATTAGATAGCGACTAGTACATATACCTACACTGAACCGTCTTTTGGAATATGTATTAGCTGAACCTATCTTGATGATTTTTCTAAACTCTAATGTAAGAAAAAAAAGAATTATATTCATAATATGTAGCGCATTTTAAAGAGAAATGGCCCAGTAATCGTAACGGTCCCAATAATAGTGAAACCTGGTAATAAATTGCATATAGTTCTGAAAAATAAGTTTAAATTAACATTTAATGATAGAAACTGTAACGAGAGGTTACACACGTGTGCGTCACCAACGCACACGTCATCCGAGCTCCTGCCGCCAAACTTTGCGAGCCTCTATCCCCACCTCAAGCGAACCGACAAACATCACCGAGACCAACTTATTTCAGCGATTGCTCGACACTCGAAACGTCAGTTAACTGGACACGACGAACCGATCAAATCGGGGATTTCGTGCCGAGGGAAGACTCTCATACGAGGGTGGATTGATAAGTTTCCGGCCTGACCAAGAAAAACAACGTTTTTAAGAATTTTTTTTTTATTTCTCAACATAATCTCCTCCAAGGCTGA
>NC_046662.1:10897666-10915553 GCF_010883055.1 Belonocnema kinseyi | reverse complement strand
TTTATACATTTTTAGTACTACTTTAAATATAATTAGGGGTGATTTACCCCCTTTATTTTTTTGTAGAAAATTACGTTATTTATCTTTCTTTATG
This sequence comes from Belonocnema kinseyi, assembly GCF_010883055.1. Classification (NCBI taxonomy): domain Eukaryota; kingdom Metazoa; phylum Arthropoda; class Insecta; order Hymenoptera; family Cynipidae; genus Belonocnema; species Belonocnema kinseyi. The sequence continues at coordinate 10,915,459 of NC_046662.1, read as the reverse complement.
ACATGGGCCGCTTAATTTTTTGAGTACTACATATATCAGAGAGAATCAAGTCGGCGATAGAGACCTGGAGTACCAAAATTTCTGAAGGAAAACAACCCTTCTCCAATCAGAATGTGAAAATTAATACATTTTTTATAAAACAATTTTGAATTTCCGTAGCTTATTTATGAGTTTGATGATTTTTTTAATTGCGGCGATGATTTTTTTGCATCCTTCCCGTCAAATATAGTATAGGATAAAGAAATATACTTCTTATTGGTGTATTATTGTTTAAAAAAATTATTTTTATCTCTTCTAGAGTTTTTACCTTATTCGATACGCGAGGATTAAAAAATTTAGAAAATTTATGAAGTTGCTTTGAAAAATTCCTAATCTTGGCTGTAAACATGAGTTTAATATTTCTAAAAATTGTAGTGATTTCTTTTCTTTGCTTTTTTCTCATAAAATTTAGTACGCAATAAAGCCATATAGTTTAAAAAATCTGACCATGTCAAAAACTGTAATTTGGTGATTGTGAATTCTCTTTTATTGAAGCTCCTTTGGCTTTAATGAACACATTCTCATTACGTGTCTCGTGCTTCGCGCTCAATTTTTTCCAAAATGTGACCCTTTCAACATTATGTTCAATACTATTATATCAAATTTATATGATATCTATTTTTGTACTCTGACCTAAGAATGCTTATTCAGATATTGCAAGATTATGTTATTAAACATTTTATTGCAACTTGTATCGCTTTTCTAAAAATATAGTTTTTTTATTTCTAGTCTTATTTGTTACGATTGAAAGAAAATGGATTTTTCCTGTTGAAAAATTACAAACAATTGAAATATATTTCATCAACAGAAGGCAGAAAACATTTACGCTCCTGTTGCTGCGTTAGCAGAAGAGTTTTCAACATTATCCACTAGATGATTATTTTCGAAGAGATATTTATTTCTCAGACCGAGACAAACGCATAATTCTTATGTACTCTCATGTACTGGAGTATTTCCATTTAGTTGTCATCGCGAAATATAGCTTCTGAAGAGTGGGGTGATCTACGAAGAATATTTGGCTTCACAGAAGTAACTTTCAAAGATTTCATTGATGTGGGCACTGATGTCATTATTGCTAATCAACCTACCTACGCTTACCAGTGGGCACAACATTTGGCGACGCCTTTACGACATCGTTAGGACATCTTTACTACAACTTTCCGACATTCTATGTCCATTTCGTTTCGGTGTTTTTGCGATATCGTAAAACATCGTCAGATCATGCTACTTATTTATGACATCGTAAAGACACCTTAACGACATGGACATAGGGTGTCGTAAAGTTCTCGTAAAGATGTCATAACGATGTCGTGAAGACGTCGCCAAATGTTGTGCCCACTGGGTTGTTACATTCAGCGCGTAAATAGCTGTTGAGACCTGCAAGTTCATACAAATATACTACCTTGATCAAAAAGTTCCCGAAATTTATCTTTAAAATTAAAAATATAGGTTTATTCTTCAATATTGTTGTAGTCCCCTTTAAAGTAATTCCCATCGACTGCTACGCACTTATGCCAGCCCTTGATCCAGCTCTCAAAACATTTTTGATACTTAATTTTCGGTATGTCCATCAGTGCCGTTTTCGATTTTTGTATTATCTCCGATCGGCTGCTAAAACGCGTTCCGCGTAGTGGTTTTTTCAGTCGATCGAACAACAAAAGTCACAGGGAGCTGAATCTGGCGAATTTGATGGCTGCGGAATTGTATTAGTTGAGTTTTTGGTGAGAAACTCACGGATAATGATGGCATTGTGGAGTTGTTGCAAAATGAAATCCATTGCAAAAATCGAAATTCGCAAAAAAACAGATGCACTCAAAATTGCGTTACATTTACAAATGTCAAGCTAGAAAGCTGAAATTCGCAGGGAATATTGTTAAAAGGTGTGACAACCTACAGAAATGAAATAAATGTGAATCAGATAGCAGAGGGCGCCACCCAGTGATGAGTCTGGGAACTTTTTGATCAAGGTGGTACATCGTGTCCCAACATTCAGTACGTTCGTTGCATTGTGCGTGGAAGGACGTAAAAATGGCTTGTCTCAGTCATCGTGACTGATTTACGTCTGAGGAAGAACCGTTAAATACTTGGGATAAGGCTTACGCTTCTGTTACAACAGACCAATGGCAGTAGATTTTTAGTGATTGGTTTGTTCGCATACAAAAATGTATAAACTCTGATGGAATGTATTTTAAAAAATGTTAATAAATACTAATTGCGCTTTGCAAGACTTATGGAGCACCCTACGTAACACCACCAACAAAATTGAGATATGGCCAACTTCAACGATGGAATTTTATGACAGCGATGCGTTGTAAACTTTCCTCAACAATGGTTTGATTTTCAAATTTCGCATTGTTAGAAATCTTGCTCTTCAACAAACTTCAGTAATTAAACTTTACTTTAAAAAAAACGAAGGACATAAAAGACAACGATGGGTTGCAATCAAATTTCAGCGCTGGAGACCCACACATCGTGTGTGTAGATAAATTAGCATTTTACCTGTATACTATTTCGATGTTTCTTGAAGCTTCGAGAAGCGCCTAGCTCACTTTAGCCAACTATCTTTCAAGATATTTCGAGAACTCTGTGGAATCCCCGATCCAAATAAAACTAGGGTATCAAGGTCTGTACTGTAGGGTTTGAGCTCCTCCTTCTTCTTTCTATCGATACATTAGGTAAATATTCATTTTACCTATGGGTACTATTCATGTGAATGTCATACTCCTACATTGCCAACTGCCTAAGAGGTTTATGTCTGAAAATAGAGTTTTTCGGCAAAAAATAAAGTGCAGACGTATATTTCTCGCTCAATCAGCGCAGAGTACGTTGACAGCATCGCGTGTGCGCCGCTAACCACGGGAGAATTCAAAAAGGCGAAACAGACTTTTATGCAGATTAGATATATAAAGTATATGTAGTTCAGTACTCCTTTTCTGCACAATGCTAAGACCGTACTCTGTGAGATATAAATATACGTCTGCTGTCTATTTTTTTACCAAATTGTTGCTAAGTATAGGCAGTTAGCAATATATACGAGTATTACATACACATAAAGTAATCTGAGGCCAAATTTTCTGGAAGCCTCGAGAAACCCCCTCGCTCAGCCGCTTAGTTCAAGTTATAAGAAGTTAGAATTATATACCCACTGGGAGCGAATGTCCCAAGACGTTTTTAGAACATCCTCAAAACGCCCCAAGTCAGGCCAAATAACGTCCGAAAAACAAACAATGTTGCAAAGACATTTTTAAGACGTATTTCAAAGAATGGAGGTTTATTGAACGTTTCTTCGCCTGACTTAAAACGTTTTTTTGATCTTCCAGGAACTTCTTTGAAACATTACGTCCTAAAAATGTCTTGAGGACTAAACTTTGTAGAAGCTTCGAGAAACCTCCAACCCCATCTACTAGCCTCTTAGTGCAAGGTATAGGCAGTTAGTTATATATATTTGTCCCGGGTCCACTTTTGTGGTCTCGTCAGTGTGTTGGGCCACAAGTGAACCCTACCACAGACGCCTTGGGTTATTTTAGTTTCTGGTCACCCATCCGACCAGTATCCCGCTCCAAACGGTGCTGAACATCTGTGATAAGAATTCAGTGCACAGTGACAGGTTGATACTTGGAGAACCTGCAGAACAATGCGGGTTTGCCGTTGCCGTGCTATAGTGGCCAAGTTCCCACAGACGCATGGGGAATTCCCCAAAGTTATCGAAATATCTAGAAAGGTAATTGCAAAGCGAAATTAGTATTTATTAACATTTTCAAAATACATGCCATCAGAGTTTATACATTTTTGCATGCGAACAAACCAATCAATAAAAATCTACTGCCGTTGGTCTGTTGTAACAGAAGCGCAAGCCTTGTCCCAAGCACTCAACGGTTCTTCCTCATACGTAAATCAGTCACGATGACTGAGACAAGCCATTTTTACGTCCTTCCACGCACAATGCAACGAACGTACTGAATGTTGGGACACGCTGTACAACCTTGATCAAAAAGTTCCCGGAATCATCACCGTGTGGTGCCCCCTGCTGTCCGATTCATATTTATTTCGTTTCTGTAGGTTGTCACACCTTTTAACAATATCTCCTGCGAATTTCAGCTTTCTGGCTTGACATTTGTAAATGCCAACTACCTTTCTAGATATTTCGCGAACTTTGGGGAATCCCCCATGCGCCTGTGGGAACTCGACCACTACAGAGCGGCAACGGCAAACCCGCATTGTTCTACGGGTTCTCCAAGTATCAACCTGTCACTGTGCACTGAATTCTTATCACAGATGTTCAGCACCGTTTAGAGCGGGATACTGGTCGGATGGATGACCAGAAACTAAAATAACCCAAGGCGTCTGTGATAGGGTTCACTTGTGGTCAAACACACTGACGAGACCACAAAAGTGGACCCGGGACGAATCGTCGGTTGTCGAGAACGACTGCTATACCAACTCTTTGGAGTCGGCTTCGAGTTGGAGATTTCTACATATTAATTGCCAGTGCAAATGTAGGAATCCACCTCACCAAACACACATAGCTATTCGCAATAGTGGTGACCGGGTGACGTGATACGAACGCGCAACCGACACCTTTGGAACTTTTCAGCCGACGCAGCCAGCCCTGTCGACAAGGTGGTTTCTAGAAGCCGCTAGTAGGCGTATGTAGGAACCTACCTGACCAATCTCTCATAGCAATTCGCTATACGCGATCTAAACGAGCGCCATCTAACCAATAAAGCTGGTAGTTGGCTCGGTCAGTAAAACAGGCACCCACATTGCCGGTTTGGTCATGCATCCGTTTCAGGGATCTACCTTACCGGTCTAGCAGTTACCGACTGCTTGTCATGTGATGAATCCGGTTTAGTACCTGTATTCATCGTAGCACACCAGCGCTACGTTTCCAGTGTTTTATCTCCAGATTCTTGAGAAAGCGTGAGAAACTCTTATGCCCAGAAATTCTTGAATTTGGCAAACCTTAGTAGGAACGGCTGAGTGGTTGCTTTTTATTCGATTTTGGAAGACAGGAAATAACTATGGAACTCAAAAGGAGGGGCACTGCGACTTGTGACAGAATAATAATCTTTCACGATAGCATTCACATTCGCATTGTATCACAACATATTCATAATGTCATTCAGCTCAGAATTTCGATTTATAATTATGATATTTATAGCTAGACTTACTTAAAATTGTAAATTCATTATTTTATTTCTTCTATTTTGTAACAAAAAGCATCGATTCACTTTCAAGTAATTAATTTTCATTTAAATTCCAATTTCTAAATCCTGCAGCTAAAGAAGTAAGTTTAGTGAGCACCTAATGACTTATAGTTAGATGAGCTATATTTTCAATATTATAGTGTAGAAAATACTTTATAAAAGACAAGTTGATAAATTGTAAGTATCAGGAGTTTAGGGAAAATTAGAAGTAAGCCAAAGCGAACGAAAGTACGAAAGGAAGAAAAGGCCCAACTCCCTTGTTGGAGGGGAGAGCACTCGCAGCAGCCCCTGCGTGGGCGAGGATCCAGCACTCTATGTCAGAGCTTCAAACCGTTCGGTTCTTCTCCTTGTTGCTAAACATCGAGTGCAAACATTTTGAATAAAAAGAGTTCCACCTTTGTTTAATTAATATAAAATTTGGTGTTTTATTTCGTATATTAAATATTAAATCCTTTTCTATAAGAGTTTCAGCATAAAGCGAGGTGAACTTTAGTTCTTCACAGTAAGGATTCTGGCTCCTTTCGGCAGCGAAGTTCGACGTTTGACGATGGATTAAATCGTATTATTCAAATTTCGCGCGCGCATTAATTCCCGGGCATTACAGAAAACATTTTTGGTGACAGCGGTGGGATATTTGCTGACTCGCGTTGTGCTTTTATCAACATTTAAAATTGAGTATCAGTGAGATTTGTGAAGTTTTGTGCCTCGAACGTTTTAAAAACAAATGAACACTAATAAAGTGTCAGAAATTGCTTCATTCAGTGTCGAGTTTGTTCGAAAATATCATATATTTGGTTTGTTACATGTTACAAATGGGCACGATTATACGCGTTTTTCGCTCACGATTGCACCGCGTGGTCCCCTCAGTTCTTAGCTTCTTCAGAGAAACCCCACCGGCATGGTTAATGATCACGCAAGGCCTTCTTTGACAGCTACAGATTCGCGAAGCTCACAGATCTTGAGTTCAGAAGCACAAAGTGGAAATTACATAAATTTCAAGGCCGCTCTCAAATTTCTTCCTAAGGAATATGATGGTTATAATATTCCCAAGAGTAAATTTGTTAGGGATTCTTTGTTTGCAAGAGACTCAGTTTGCCCCGGAGATAGGTCATTGCTGTTACGCTTAAATCGTTGCAGCATTGTTGGGAGCGCAGACACCTATTTGCAAACCAGAGAGATTGATTTCATCGGCGATCTCCTGTCAATCATTAAATCGGCGTTCTCCCCTCATCAAAATTTAGGCCGACTTCAGGCCATGCTGCGTACCGTGAGCTAGACTTCAGAAAAAACCGTTCTTCAATACGGAGTCCGGGTCAGCATGATCCTCAAGCAAATGGACGATGCTATGGAAAATATATATGCGGAGGAAGTTGCTTACGGCATTCCGTGATGCCAGGCAACCCCAAAATGGAAATACAGGCGTCTCGGGAGACAAATTCGCTCCGTACCCAAGTCCTTATCGCGTTAGGTCACAAGTACGTTCCCCTACGGAAGACTGGAAAGAAAAAGGGGTCAATCGTGGTCAAGGTCGCGGCAGCGACCAAAGTCATGATCGGAGAAATCAAACTTCAGTAACGTGCTTTAATTGAAATAAGCCTGGGCACTATGCCTGAGAGTGCATAAAAGAAATTACCCTAGTGCGACTATCCAAGCCTGCTACGTATGCGATAGAGAGGGAAATTAAACCCTTGAATTCCCCCGAAAGAAAACCCCGGAAATTACTTGCTATAGGTGCGGTAAAGCAAATCATTAGACGAGTCAATGTCCCAGTCGCGACCCTCTTCCTTCTAGCCAGTTCTGTGACCGCTACAAAATGTCCGGACATTATAATGCAAATCGCAAGCGTAGAAACAAGTCCCTAAATTCAATGACCGTTCATTCAAACGAATAAAGAACTCGATTCGCCGGCGCAGAGTCAAGGTTCTGGATAAACAAGCGCGACTAAAAAGTACAGTCATTACAATTAACCCGCCTACAGAAAAACACTCTCCTATAGTCGATTTCAAGGCTCTATGTTTTAAAAAGGGAAAAGCAGAATTTCTTATCGATACAGGTGCGGAATTAAATCAAATAAGAAAGACGAAAGTCAAAACTAATATGCAAATCCATCGCGGAAATAAATGTCTCATATTTGGAATCGCCACGGGCACAATAAAAACACTAGGCGAAGTTAAATTAAAGATAAATGAAGCCGAAGTCATATTTCAAATTGTCCCTAATAATTTTCCTATCGTTGAAGGTGGCCTTCTGAGGATGCCATTTCTAACCGATCAAAATGCTCTTTTACACATTAAAAAAGGTAAAATGACATCCGACATCAGTACGATTCCGTTTCGTAGAGGAATAACTGTTCACTTAGCAGCGCGAACTCGAGAATTTGTTTTTTTGTCGATCGAAAATTCGAGTATCACATCAGGCTGTTTGCCACGTATCGATGTTGGTCATGAAATTTTTACAGGAGAATCGTTAGTTTCTCAAACTGACGGACCGGCCAGAGTGATCTGTATAAATACCACCACGCGTGATGTGGAATTGACAATACCACTAGTCGAATTAGAGGAATGATATATTCAAATCCCAGCCCCTCGAAGGGCAGAAGAAACTCTCGATGACCAAAGTTCCCTATCTGAAAATGCTAATAGAATTGCAGAATTAATGAAGATAGTAAATATGGAGGATCTAAGCAGTGAAGAAAAAGACAATTTAATAGACATTTTCAGCGATCACCTTTATCAATTCAAATTACCGCATGACAAACTCCTATGTAACCACGTGTCAAAACATAATATTAACACAATAGATGACAACCCTATGCACGATGAAATCACATACTTCCCCCACAACATAGAAACGAGATCAAAAAGCAGTGTAAAGAATTAATAGAAAATGAGAGTATAGTCCCATCTAAATCTCCTTTCAATTTCCCAGTCTGAGTCGTGCCTAAGAGAACAGACTACGAAGGTACAAAAATGGCGAATGGTCATTGATTATCACGCTTTAAACGAAAAGACAGTCGCCGATGCTTATTCCTTGCCGAATATTACTGATATTCTGAACCAGTTGAGGGGGGGGGGAACTATTTTTCGGTGCTAGATTTAGCTTCAGGGTTCCATCAAATTGAATGAGAACCCGCCAATCAACATAAGACTGCTTTCTCGACACCATTCGGTCACTACGAATTCACCCAGATACCTTTTGGACTAAAGAACGCCCCTGAAACTTTACAACGAGTCATGGATTGAGTTCTTACAGGCTTACAAGGATTGGAACTCTTCGTCTACATGGGCGACATCGTGATATACGCCAACTCCCTTCAAGAACACACAGAAAGCTTAAAAAGACTTTTAGCCAGATTAAAAGACGCTGCTCTCGTCCTTCAACCCGGCAAATGTAGGGTATTGCGTAAGGAGTTAACGTACCTTGAACATGTAATTTCCCAAGATGGTGTGAAGCCCGACCCTAGAAAAGAATCAGCCACTCGAAAGTTTCCGGTTCCAAAAGGCAAGAAGAATATTAAACAATTTCTCGGTTTAGCCCGTTATTATCGACGTTTTATTCCCATTTTCGCAAAAACTAAATAACCACTGACCCAGTTAATGAAGCAATCTTCTAAATTCCTCAGGGTATCAGAACAACAGGAATCTTTTGATAAATTGCGTCAAATATTGTCTAGCGCACCCCTCCTCCAGTACCCGGACTTTACTCAACCATTTATCATAACGACAGATGCATCCGGATATGCTCTGGGAGCCGTTCTTAGTCAGGGCCCCATCGGCAAAGACCTACCTGTAGCATACGCTTTGCGAACTTTAAATGATGGTGAGAAAAATCACTCTCCCATCGAAAAAGAATTGCTAGCGATAGTCTTCGCCGTAAAGCACTTCAGACCATACGTTTACGGGCGCACTTTCACCCTTGTAACCGACCATCGACCCTTAACGTGGTTGCATATTTTAAAGAGCCCAGTAGCGAGATTAGCCAGGTGGCGCATAAAATTGAAAGATTACCAGCATGAAATACAGTTCAAGCCAGGAAAAGTGAATTCAAACGCGGATGCTCTTTCTCGCAACCCAGTAGACGAAGATGACAATTATTATCCAACGAAACCCCTCGACGAAGAATACTATCCTGTAGACCCTAACCTACATTCCCAAGAAGAGACTGATTGTCAGATATTGATCTTGCAAGATCAACTAACTGTCAGAAGCTCTAATCCTGAAGATTTTACTATGTACAGCAAACACCAAATATAGAAGACTCTGTTGAAAGTGGTGGTGGGGAAGGGGGGACAGAGCAATCTGGAACAGTACGTGACAAAGCTGCGTGTTCCCGTGACCTCACGGGTCCTTCGGGAGGAAGAATCCCTGGCTCAATAAGGGACAGTAAGAGGGGTACGTGTCCGAGTGGGAGCCAAGCTGCGCAGCTGGTTGAAACAGACCGAAAATCTGCAGTAGAACGGGTGCTCCGACTGGAGCGAGAGCCATCTCCGAAGAAAGGGAAAGTAGATGAAGGCAACAATAAGACAAAAATTGTGGTTCTACACCAGGTGCCACCCGCGACAGACTCGGAAGGACGGACTTCAATCTACTCAAAAATCAGAAAGATATCCTATGTTGACTGTGAAGGATAAAGAAGCGAGAGAGGTTGCATCCGTCCCCTTTTAAAACCATTAATCCAAATGAGTAAAGACAACTTGTGAATTCGCGATGACAACATACTCAATTTCGTATCAGTAGGCTGCGTTTTAACGACCCCTATGGTCCGGGAATTGTTAGAGGCTAGAATGTTCCGTTTAAATGACCTAAAAAATGAAAAACCAGAATTAGGACAAGTAATTGTCACGAAAAACGACAAAAGATATGTTTTCCACATTTTTGCCAAAGAAAGATTAGACTAATGCTTTAATTTTAAAGATTTTGATTTAGCCATAGATACCCTCGAACAAGCTGCTGAAAATTAAAAATTAAAACCTTTAGTATTCTCAGAGACGGAAAAGGTTTAAGTAGTATCCCTTGGAACCAAATCGAGACCGTGTTCAAAATTTATTTTGGAATAAGTGACTACCAAATCACTGCATGCGCCGGCGAGGTGCGAATCCCAGACGAACCGGAGCGTTTGGTAATGCTCGTGGAATGTCACGATTCCACAGTAGCAGGCCACCGCGGAGAGAAAAGCACTTATGAAAAACTTAGGGAACATTTTTACTGGAAAAATATGAAAGAAGACGGTCATAACTTCGTGCTAAGTTGCGACTCGTGCCAAAAAAAAAACTTGTCAGAGTAAAAAAACAGCCTATGAGAATCAGAGACACGCTAACTAGATGCTTCGAAAAAATGCAAATGGACATAGTAGGATCTCTACCCCGAACTGAGATGGGAAATGAGTATATTCTTCCCTGGCAAGATTGCCTTTCCAAATATTCAGGTCCAATTCCATTGATAAACACAGAAGCCCCCGCAATAGCCGTAGCTTTCGCCGAATCCTTCATATGCACATTTGGGTGTCCAGAAGCAATTCAAACTGATCAGGGTTCGAATTTCGTTAGTAGTATCATGGAAAATTTCGCCAAAATCTTTAAAATTAGACAGTATAAGTCCACTGCCTATCGCCCACACTTATTAGGGGCGCTCGAACGCAGTCATCACACCTTTGTCGAGTACCTCGAGGACTATTGCGAAAAAGCGAATTGGGATGATGGGCTACCTTTTGCTATATTTTCCTTTAATACGACTGTACACTCGTCTACAGGAGTAACTCCCCATGAATTTATTTTTGGTAAACCATCCAGGATTGCGTCCGAATTTGCAAATGAAACCGTCCCTAGGACGTACGTACAATACACAGACGATCTGCTGAATCGGCTGACTGACACCCAAGCCCAGGTCCATGGTCATCTTAATGCTGCAAAAATGAGAATTAAACGGTATTATGCCAGAAAACTGAACGAGTTAAATTTCGAAGCAGGAGAGTACGTTTATTTGTTTAAAGAACCGCGTAAAAGTAAATTCGAAGATCATTACGACGGGCCGTATAAAATAGATAGAATCTTTAATGATACGAACGTGGAATGGCAAATACCGCCAAATACGACCAAAATCGTTCACAAGAATAAACTGAAACACGCGTTTTTAAGAATGTAAAATCGAGTACAAAAGTGATCATGTTTAACGCGAAAGATAACCTCTAGAGGAAACAATAAATAAAAGTAACAAAAATAAAATAAATAAACAAATATAAATAAGAGTAACAAAAATGAATAGAATAAAATAAGATAAATTAAATATAAAACTTGCTACAAATTTCTAGAGACTAAAAATGAGTGAAATTAAGAGCTATTAGAAAAACTCTATTGCTGAGAGTTTAAGCATAGTAAACGAGAACCTCTGAAAAAAAGAGCTTTACTTTTAAAATGTATGCTAAACAAATATCTTACGGAAACCAAATTTAACGCTCTGACAAACTACGATAAAAACAATAAAACAAAATGTGTAACCTTTTAAAGCATAAATAACTCACCATTTATATGTTATGTCATATATAGGTTATGTACAAAGGAAAAGAACCCTCAGAGACAATTAAATTCTAAAATATAAACAAAATAAAAAATGTCAAGGAAGAGCGAATAAGGAAAGAATCTTACCTTAAACTTGTAATCCGTTGCAGACAGAGCAAAGTATCGAATTTTATGCCTAAAGCGTTTCATTGTTTACCACTGACAGAAGCACTACATTGACCCACTGACAGCTGACCGCAACTACACGTGGCCGCGGAATGCGCCCGCAGAAAGTCAAGCAGCATAAGCTGACATAAACCGGCGGAAAAAGGATCTTGATTTTCCCTTCGAAATTCAATCGCATATTTATGCACAGAAACTATCTCGCGTAAAACCGAGAGAAAATGCAGATTCTCCTTTCATTACAGGCCTCAAATCGTAAAAAGTTGTTTTATGAAAAAAACTTTTTTATAATAAATATGGTGTGATGAATCTGGTTTAGTACTTGTATTCATCGTAGCACACCAGCGCTACGCGCACTAATTTAAATTAATTAAAATAATATTCTTCTCCACGATTATGTTCTCCTCTCTGCAAGATTCAGAAAAATCTTTCAAAACTAAATATAAATTGCAAACTTTCACTCTAAAAAATTAAATGCCCACCCTTCAGAATTTTATGAGCTTAGCCCTTCGAAACATTCGGTTCAGGGAAACAAAGTACATACCGTGCGGTCCACAAGAGGCTTTCCAGATACCGTCGAATCTCTGGCGAAAATGTGTAAGCCATAAATCCAAACCCTCCCAAGCAAGACTTTTCCAATGGATTCAAGCGCAGATCGAAAGTCCCCTTTTTTATGTATTGACTCGGCCAATTGTACATCGCTAAATTCTTTAGAAAGCGTAAGAAACTCTTATGCCCAGAAATTCTTGAATTTGACAAACCTTAGTAGGAACGGCTGAGAGGTCCATTTTTATTCGATTTTGGAAGACAGGAAATAACTCTGGGACTCCAAAGAAGGGGCACTGCGACTTGTGATAGAATAATAATCTTTCACGATAGCATTCACTTTCGCATTGTATCACAACATACTCATAATGTCATTCAGCTCAGAATTTCGAATTATAATTATAATATTTATAGCTAGATCTCGATAAAGTGTAGGCTAGGTCAGAATTTATTCGTAATTGACTTTCTGGTCATGAAAATATTATAGACAATTTCATTGGTACTTCTTAGGCGTTACTATCATCAGATTATTATTTAGTGTTTTTATTAAACTTTTACTCGGGTAAACTCGGTTATACATCATAGCCATGGAATAAGTCAAGTGACTGATGAGATTAGAATGTTATAAGTTAATTCAAATAATTTAATACGATGGTTGAAGCCTCCTGCGATGATGTTGTAGGTATACAATTACGAGCGACCACGAGCGTTGAAGGTGATAACAGTTACCTCTGGATGCTTTCTCAGAGCTACCATCTGCCACTCCACGGGTTTTTAGTCGCTCGCTTCCTAATGGTCAAGAAAGTTTCTTATAATGCGACAGGTGTTTAATAATACCGTCTTCTGAGCTGCTGCTAATACCCTACTGACTCTTCAGTGTTCAAGATGTTCAGTGCATCTTGCGTGCGAATTGCCTGTAGCCAAAAAGTGCAATGGGATGAATAGATGCATGTTTCTCATTCCTCTATATCAGGGCTCACCAAAAGGCAGCCATTGGCTGCATTGGCTGCCAGTGGCAGTCAAAAGACTAGGTCAAACTGGCCCTAATAAATCTTGTCGGTCGACTCGTTTCTAGCCCTTCACGGTCATTATACCTCCCGCCGCGCCGGGCTTGGAAGACATTATCCTTTCCAAAAATGATATACAATTAGAAAAAAATATATCAGCGTTTGATTTAATGATATAAAAATAAATATAAAAGTTTTATTGAATAATATTTATATATTTCACACAATTGATACAATGTATAATGATAAAATGTTTAGATGATATTGTTCAAAATTCTTTAATAAATATTTATTGAAATAAGCTATAGCTATAATATGACTATGTTATCTATTAATACTTAGTGATTCATAGATAGTTACAAAATTAATAAGAAAAATTAATATAATGCTTGAAAGGTGGAAGAATTAGGCAATTACTATATTTTATTGCAAGTTTTATAATAATTTCCGTAAATAAAAATATTTTTATATAAAAATGTGGCATATTTCATTATTTCTTGAATGAAATAATAAGAATAAGAAAAATATTAATGGACAATTGTGACAAGTATTTTTTATTCTAAAGCAGATTTCTTTTTCTATATATATTTATTGTAAACGATTTTGGTCCTATTGCACGGGAACAATTTCAATTCATTTTTGTTCTCATTTAATTTAATTTAATCAGTGAGTATAATTTTATGTAATACTATTGAAAAAGAATCATTATTATTGTTATTATTGAATATAATTATTATTAGGAGTAATTATCAAAATGAAATGAATGTTTCAATAAAAGTGCTATTAAATATAATAACTAATCATACCTTTGAATTAATATTAAAATATCTACCTCCTCTTTAATTAAATTTAAATTTAAATTCAATTTCAATTGAGTTTCAGTAACTTGCATCCTGCATTTTAATAAAAGAGTTTATGCAAGCAAGAACTAAAAAGAACACAGAAATTAATATTTAAACACAGATAACAGAATGTTTTTAGTGGTAATAATTGCAATTTTCAATTTTAAAACTTCCAAAGAGAAGAAATTTTGAAAGTAAGAACTTAAATTAAAGGATTTTTTATTGCAAGTTATCAAAACCAAGAACTCTTGAATTTTCAAATAATGACAATTGAACGACATGTAGTGTGCAAGAGTTACAATCGACAACTGCTTGATCTTGAAGATATTTAAACTGAAATCCTTATATTTTAATGATTTTAAAGATGAGTCAAAGTTATCAATTCTAAGAATTCCAAACTCAAGAAATTTAAAGTAAAAATTGTGAAAATTATAGAATTTTTAATTATAAAACTAAAAACTTACCTAATTTGTAATTCTAAATTCTCAAAATAAAAAAAACTCTTTAATTTAAAAGATTGACAATTTAAATTTTGAAAAAGTACAAATGAAATCTCTTGAAATTTGAAGATTCATAAGTTAAAATTGTTGACTTTTGATGATTTCATAAATCAAAAGTCAAGTTTTCAATTCTAACTGTACTAAAAAGAAGAAAATTTGATATTAAATCATCAAAATTGAAGAATTTTTAATGGAGAGTTTAAAAATTTCACTGATACAAATAGCCTCTCTACTGGAATTGTTTAAACTCTTAAATCCGCTCTTCATTTAAAAGTATTACAATTTTTTAATAAAACCAACACAAAATCTTTCCAGCAACTTAGGTAAATTATTTTTTAATCTCAACTAAAAGTTTGTTCAAGATAAAGGAGAACGATAAGAACGAAGAAAAAGATTTTGGCGTCAGTCGTTTTTCTTTTTTTTTATGAATTTTCATCCAAAATTTTCCAAATTTTTCGTCCTTTTTAAAACTTTTATGACAGCTTCAATTTGCAGGTAAATTTGATTCACTTTCTCAATTAAAAATAAAGTTGAAATTGGAAATTAAATGTATTGGAAATTCGAGTAAAAAGATTAAGACCCCCCGACGTGAACGACGACGAGACGTAACTTACCGTGACCGTAACCCCTCGCTCGATTCCTTGAAAACGAAGAAAAAAATGACAGAAGAAATTGGTGGCAGCCATGAACTTCTCGTGGCAGCCAACACCTGCTTGAAGTGGCGAGCCCTGCTCTATATAGTCTTTACTTCATGCCTTAACTTGCTATATTTGTGGATCTTGGTGGTATAGGTTGACTGCAAATTTCGGTTAAGCGGACAAGCAATGTCGATGATATAGACGCTTCCCCCTTTTTTTTCTCGCATCACGATTTCAGGTCGATTCGCCCGGATGTAATGATCTGTTTGGATTGTAACATCCCAACATAAGATGTAATCCTCGCTTTCTAAAACGGGCATTGGAATGTATCTATACAAGGGCATCCATTCTTTTAAGAGTCCTAGATTTAGGGCAAGTTGTTGATGTATAATCCCGCTACATCATTATGTCTCTGCGTGTACTCTCTCTGAGCCATTAAGCCACAGTCATCAATAATGTGCTCGAAAGATTCGTTGGTATCTCCACATAATCGGCACCGGTTACCACGTCTTAATGTAACACGTGTTTGCGATAATTCCTGGTGCTGACAACCTTGTCCTGTATTGCAATGACGAATCCTTCCGTCTTTGGATACAAAACACTCTTTCTTAGCCAAATATTAGATGCCTCACTATCCACTTCATTTTGATCTAACGTGTTGGAGTGCTCGCCATGGATGGCTTTCTGCCTCCATGGTATTTCCAATTCCTCTATGGTTTCTGCCCTGATTATTTCTGCCTAATTTATACCTATTATCATTATTGTTATTGTTATTACAATTATTATTTTAGCTAGATAACCTTTATGGATCAAATTTAAAATCACTGTAAAAATAAGCGGCTAGACATTTGCAAAGGATTAAGAGTTTAGGCTAGAATCACTTCAAATTGTAAAGCCATTATTTCGTTTCTTCTATTTTGTACCAAAAAGCATCGATTCACTTTCAATTAATTAATTTTCATTCAAATTCCAATTTCTAAATCCTGCAGCTAAAGAAATAAGTTTAATGAACACCTAATGACTTATAGTTAGATTAGCTAGATCTTCAATATTAAAGTGTAGAAAATAATTTAGAAAACAGGAGTAGATCAATTGTCAGTATCAGGAGTTTAGGGAAAACTACAAGTAAGCCAAAGCCAACGAAATCACGAAAGGAAGAAAAGGCCAAACCCCCTTGGTGGAGAGGAAAGGACTCGCAGCAACCCCTGCGTGGGCGAGGATCCAGCACTCTATGTCTGAACTTTAAACCGTACCGTTCTTCTCCTTGTTGCTAAACGTTGAGTGCGAACATCTTGAATAAAAATAATTCCACCTTTGTTTAATTAATATAAAATTCGTTGTGTTATTTCGTACATTAAACATAAAATCCTTTTCTATAAGACTTTCAGCACAACGCGAGGTGAACTTTAGTTCTTCACAGTAAGGACTCTGTATCCTTTCGGCGGCGAAGTTCGACGGTTGACTACGGATTCAATCTTATCATTCAAATTTCGCGCGCGCATCAATTCCCGGGAATTACAGACACTAACTTCTGGCGCCATATGTCGGTGGCAGCTGGAATTACGTAGTAGTATCCTCGAACCTTTATAGATATACTATTCTTCTCTGATGAAAATGTAAAAAATATATCCTTTCTCCACAATGTTTCTGCATCTCTTCCACCGTCACTAGAAAGTTTTAGTAAATTCTTTCAGGTTATTCACGTAATTCGATACAAAAAATTTCTAAAATATAAAAAATGCATTTAATTTTTTCAGAAAGTTCTCAAAATCTACTCTAGCCGTGCATTTAATCATTTTTGAAATTGTTCTAATGGAGTTCGGTGCACATTTCCAATAAAGTTAAGAAGAAATAGCAATGACTAGTCTAATGATGAATAATAATAACTCTACCTCCTAGAATCACTTGAATGAACCTCTGCCACACTGTCACATCTTGATCAACACATTCTTGACACAACCAATAAGTTTTTTTCTATCAATTAATTGTAATTTTTGATTAGGTTAAATTAAATAAAAATTAAGTTGAGTCATTATTTAAAATCAAATATTTATTTGCTTTCAAGATACATTCAGTTTAAATTCATGAAACAAATTCAAAAATGTCATTTCTGAATTTTAAGCTTCCGATGAGTGTCCTAATGGTGTTTTCTATGTACGCATACCATACCTTTCTTCATAACTTTACAATACAAAGGTACGAGGGTAGTTCAATAAGTCCTTAGAATGACCAACACATGGCGCGCGACTCGCTCCAAATCATCTGTTTTCAGTCAGCACCACTCCCGACTAGATATATGGTGCAGTCACAGTCCACATCTTCTGAGTTTACGTGTTTT
>NC_046662.1:10875959-10897566 GCF_010883055.1 Belonocnema kinseyi | reverse complement strand
AGAGCTCCAAGGAGATTATGTTGAAAAATAAAAAAAAAATTACCCAAAAAAAATTGTTTTTATACTTCATTCTAAGGACTTATTGAACTACCCTCGTATAATAGAGCTGGCACAACAAGTGCCCAGTTTTTGATAGTTTTGAAGGCCTCCATGGTATTTCGCATTTTCTACACCACAATTTTCTCTTGTTTTGAACTCTTCAGATTCACTGAATATTAATACCTGTACCAGAAGTATGATTGTAATCGACTTTGCAAAAAACATTTTCGTCATCTGAAAAAAAAAATAAATAAATTTTACTAGAGTGCAATCTAGAAATCCTTAAACACCACAGTAAATTCGTCTGTTCATTATATCGTCCCACGATTTCCACCTCCAAGTGAAATACTTGAACCACATAAATATTGAAAAAAAGTTTTTGAAGGTGAAAAAAATTGAATTTCCATCACACCCTACAATTCAAAATCCACAAAAATATTCTTTATTAGTCCTAGAATGTTGTAAGTGTTTCATATTTGGTTGAAAATTATCATTTTTTTCTAAAAATTCATATTTTTTAGTTGAAAATTAAACTGTCCTTCTATAAAAAATAGTTGCGTCACAAAAATCAAAAAAACATTTTTGTCTCTTTTCCGACATGCTACAAGGGACCCTAAGTGGCACTTTTTTCAAAAATTTGTTGGCAGAGTGCAGAAGTATCAGCACTTGAATCCACTCCAATCCCATCCATTTCAATTAATTCCAATTTAATCCAATTAATTCCTATCCATTTCATTTGAACCCAATTAATTCCAATCCAATTTACTGTAATCAAATCCAATCAATCTAATTTAATATAATATAAAACATTCTTATCCAATTAAATCCAATACAATTAATGCCAATCCATTCTAATCCATTCCGAATTAATTCATTCCACTGCAATATACTCCAGTCAACTTCACTGCAATATACTCTGATCCAATTTATCCCAATCCAATCTAATAAATTTCAATCCAATTCATTCAAATCCAATCCACTCCAATCCAAGTAATTTAATTCGAATCAATTACAACTCATTACAATTAAATATACTTCAGTCCAATCCGATTTATTCCAATCCAATTAATTCAATTCTAAACCAATAAAATTAATTCCAATCAAATCCTTTACAATCGAATCGAATCCTATCTATTTCACTCTAATACAATCCAAATCATTCCAATCCAACTGAATCCTTTTTAATCGAATACTATGCATTCCAATCCAATTCAATACAACTCATTGTTATCCAACTAAATTCAATCCATTTCAATCCTATCCAATTCATTCCGAACCAATTCAATTAAAACCACTGCAATCAGATCCGTGCCAATGCAGTCCAAATCAATCCGCTTTAATTAAATCGAATCCTATATATTCCACTATAATCCAATCCAATTCATTCTCATCCATTCTAATTCATTCCAATCCACCCTAACCTATTCCAATATAATCTTATTCGTTCCAATACAATCTAATACAACTCATTCTAATCAAATGCAAACCAATTAATTTCAATCCTCTTTAATTCATTGCAATCCAATTCTATCAAATCCAATCCATTCCAATTCAATTTATTCCAATTTAACCCGATCCACCCCAATCTATTCCAATCCAATTAATTCCAATATAAATGTACTACAATCTATTCTATTCCCATATTCTCCAGTCCAATCCACTCCAATCCAATTGTTAGCGCAAGTATATGTCTGTATGCCAAAGTTGGGTTTACTGTACTCATCGTACCATAAAGTAAAAATATAATTGTTCATTAGCCAATCAGGTTACAATCTCAGTTACTTTATAGTAGGCTGTAACCCAAGTAAAAATTTAACGGCCTATCCTGAAAAGTGCTACTTTCGATATCCTTCACAGTACCTTAAATCATACTCTTGCTGATAGTGTAATAAAAATGTCTTAATTGTCAAATATAAATCAAAATTTCACACCGAAAAGTATTAGTTTTGCATTAGAGAAACCGTTTCTTGAACATATTTCTTTCATTAAACCAATAATGACTTCATAATTAAGAAAATCTTTTCTTAACCAAGGAAGATTTTCATTAGAACAAAAGACCATTTCTTTGAATCAAAGACAATTAATATTTTTCTTTAATACAAACAAGCTATCTTGAATAAGACATCTTTTTCGGACTGCTGTATTGTTACAATTACAGTATGTTTTAGTTAGAACTTTTTGCAGTTAAAAATTCCAATATTTTGTTTGAAATTGGGCAAGTTTAGGAAAATTGTCCTAGATTTTTTAAATTTCTTTCAGGACATATTTAAACAAAAAATACCGACCTTGATGTTCTTGACAATTATGTCCATTTTTAAACAGGTACTTTTACTCTAAATAAAAATTGGAATATGTTTTGATTCAGAGAACACTGTGTGTTAGGACATAATCTTTTGTCTTTATAAAAATAATTTTAAACAGGAAATAAATATACTGCTTTTGATCTAATTTCAATTGATTGAAATTCCATTTATTACTATAAAATGCTAAAGATTAATGGCTTTATTATCAACTGTTAATTTTAACATATTTTTAGCAATATATGCAATTCATAATTTACATTTGAGTTTAGAAAAATCGTCAAGATATATAGTAGTCGCTAACTCGTCCACCGTTCCAAAATAAGTAAGCACTTTTGCTAGTTTGCAAAGTCGCGAAAACACAATTTCACAACAAATCATCTTCTTTTCTCCAATCTTACAAAATCGAAATTTAAAAAAATGTATACCCTTGTCAGATTCAATTACTTTAGAATCTTTGTTAAGCTCTTAGATGTGATGAAAATTATTTTAATCTTTGGTTAAAAATAAATTTTTCAAACTTTCCATTAAACTATTCTAGTTTTAGTAAAAAATGTATCGTTTTTTGTTAAAAATGCAATTATTTCGTTGAAATAGCAACTGTTACATGCTTCGCAGAAAATTGGATTCATTGTTTTTAAATTTACATTCATGTATTTTGTTAAAAATGGGTATTTTTGTTAGAACATTAATCCTCCTGTTAAAGATTTATTTTTTCTTGGTTCAAAATTGATTAACTTTGTAGAAAATTCATTTACGGATTGTTCAGAATGATTTTTTAATCACAAAAATATATCGAAAGCTTTATAATAATCTTATCCTACGCTTATTGGATAAGTTGGACATTTTTCTTTTTGGATAGAAAATTAATCTTCTGGATCGAAAATTTCTTTATTTTTGTTATATTTAACAAATTTGTTAAAAATTCGTTTCTTTCAAAGTTTTCTTTATCAGAGTTTTTATCTGAAAATTTACCAATTCCATTTTTGGTTAAAACTTTATCCTGTACATTATATAAGTTAAAAATTTAACTGTTTGGTACTGACTTCACTGATGCAGATGATTTTCTTGCATGCGATAGGGTGAAAATTTTTAACACGCAATATAAAATTGATTTCGTACTTTGGATTGGTGCAAATAATAAATTCCCAATGTTAGCACAAATCAAAGAGATATTAATTTCATTATCAAGTAATGATATTTTATTTTTCTGTGATGCTTTCAGAACCGTAGCATTTTCGGAACATATCTTTGCTTTCGACGTTATAAAAAGTTCTAACAAAATGTTTATAAAACACTCCGACTTATCCAATCCTCGGCTAGTTCTTCTTTATGAAAATTCAAAAAGAATGTATACTGCGACGAAAATTGCAGTATAATTGGCCATATAATAGGTTCCGATTAGAATTCCACATCCGTGTACCTTTTAGAACCAGATTTTGCAGGGTGTCATAAATTAATTCATTTTTCTTTTCTCTTTTTGTATAAGTCGTTGAAAAATAACAAAAATGATTTTGTAAAAATTTTTTATTTCGTAGGAATAATTTAATTCTATTGTGAATAAAATTGTTACATATTTTTGCAAACTTATTTAATTTGGTCACATACCGAAAACATCACGTAATGTCGATATTTCCAGTTTCGCATTCCGTTTTTTTTTAACTAGCATGGGGTTTTAATAAATCAAGGTATACGTACCTGGAAATATACCCACATCAGGTGATGTTTCTGCTATGTGGCCAAATTAATTTTTTAGTAATTTTTTTAAATAATTAAGAACAAAGATTTGACCACCCACGGTAGTCAGTTCAATTATAAAATATAGTCGTTTTGATTATTAGTAATAGTTGTTTTTACTAGCAGAGATAATCATGCAGAAATTGCCAAATGTTTGTCTTTTTTCCGATTTGGGCCAGATCGGGCACACAATTTTGTGGTTGTTAAATTTGGCCCCCTCTAGAACCCGGCTTAATAGCCAAGCTTGCAAGTAGATGGCGCTCCATTAATTTCGGGGACTATAGTGGGTTGACTCCAAATCGCCCAAGTTTCAATGCAAGGTTTCAAGCCTCAAAAATATTTAAATTATTATTTGTAAAAGTGACAAAATAATTTGGAAAAAATGCCAAAAGTGAGCACAAGACGAGTGCGTAGGTATAGTATACTTCAAAATATTCCTGAATTACGTCTTGAAGACTATAATAAGTAAATTTATTAATAATGTTAAAATGAAACCTAACCTCGAAATGAGGTTATTTATTTCTAAGAAAAGTAGCAAAAGTAATATTTCATTTGATGAATGTGAAAAAGAATTAGATCAACAATGAAGTCATAAACATATTTATTTTCACGTATTTTTAGGTGATTTGATACAATCGGAATGTAAATACAACCTTTTTATTTATATTAGCTTTTGTGAAAATAGCTTAAAGAGCCAGTGCGATATTATAATCCACTTATTTCAAAATAACTTTCTACATTTAAGTTCAATATAGAAATTGAAAGCAACTTCAATTTAGAAATTAAAACCAAGAATATATTGCAAAATACTTGAATAGTTTATCATACACAAATGATGGCTGTTGTATTGCGTCGTTTGACTTATTCCGCTTGCTCGAAAAAAAGTGTATGACATACTCCAATTTTTTCATATCGCGATCTGTGACATAACCTGATATTTATATTCTCAAATTTCAGTTAAGGAGGTGATATATTCGATTTTAATATTATTTTATTTAAGAATCCCTTTTAATTAAGAATAAGTAAAAAAATTAATATGGGCCCGATCGGGGCCAGGCATGGTTATCTCTGGGGGCAGCGCTTGGCCCCCGATTAGGCATCGCGTTTCATTTCGAGTCTGGCCCCACCTAGATAGCCTGATTTGGGCCAAATTCTGCCCGATCTGGCCCCGATCAAATCCAAATTGGAATTTCTGCACGGGCAATTTGTGTATATGAAAATAATGGATTCAACCATTTTCTATATTCTGCGTGAATATTCTTGGATTCTCAAGTTGACACTCTAAGATAATCGAGTACACACTCACAAGATCGTAAACTTTATACTCGAGATAGTGAACCTAGCCTCCAAATATTGACACTGAAGAATCGTAAATTTGACATTTTGGAATAGTGAACCTGACCATCAAATTTTGACTATCCATTTTTCTCCGTGGATTTAATTAAACAAGTTAAAAACACCTTCGAAGGAATAAGAAAAAAGTCATTGTTTACAAATTTTTATTTGTATTGAAGCTACATCAAATTTAAATATGGTTGTTGCCAAACAAAAATAACATTCGAAACTGAATACACACAAAAGCTCAATTTGTACCTTTTTGGTCAACAATATTTTAAAAAAATACATATTCTTATATTATATAAAGAATACTTTAAGTAATTATTTTTCTTTCTTTATCGAATAAATCACCCTGATGTTGGGCGGTGTCGCCGCATTGCGGGATAGGTCATATTTTATATATGACCTTTGCCGTAGTTTTTGAAGGATCCCTTGCCTGCATTCGCACTGTAAATTAGTGCCAGCACGAAAATTATGAACAAAATCGGTTTGAAGAACAGCATTTTCCTTATCTGAAAAAAGTAAAACAAATTTATTAGAGTGCAATAAAGAACATCTTAAAACAGCACAGGAAATGCCATGCTTGATCAATTTGATCCCAAAATTCGATTTTCGATTGTTCTTGATTGATCTTCCAGTTCGTTCGTTTTCCGGAAAAGAAATTTCCTATTTTTTTCAACAATTTCAAGATTAACCCGTGTCCTCAGGCTTTTGAAATTAACATCGATTTTGAAATGGGAAAAGCTCGCTTTCGAAAAAAATGGGAAAAAGCACTTCTTATTATTAATTTCTTATAAAATAAAGCCTAATTATTAAAATGTCCCAAAAGAGGCAAAGCAGTAGTTTTATATAAAATTCAGGCTAAAGATGGTTAAAATCATTTGAGGTGAATATATCATTTTTCGAAAAAAAGTAAGAAGACAATCTTCTACAAGAAAATTACAAATGATTTATGTTTTATTTGAAAAGATTAATTTTAAGTTACAATAGTATTTGGGTATATATAAAAAACTTCCACATTCCAGAAACCTTCTATTTTCTTTTTCGATATGCTTTGATATCTTTAAACCCTTTTTTGAAAATAATTTTTTTTTCTATTTTAAACAAAATTTATATTTTTGAAGATTTTGATAGAAAAATTTAACGGTTTTAAAATACATCAAAATGCATCGAGAAAATAAAAGTCTTTATTAAGATTTCGGAAAATTTTCGAATTATTTTTTATTTTGAAAATTAAGATTTTATCTGATTTCGCAAAATGTGCAAAGAATAAGGTAATTTTTAATGTTTTCAAACATTAGAACTTTTTCTTGAAAAACAGATCTTTCTCTTTCCCTCCACTGGGAATGGAACCACAGAAATTTTGATTTCCAGCCAGGTGCTTTCCATTAAGCTATTACAGAGATCAGAATAAGAACCTTAATTAAAGAAAATAACGTTCAATTTTAGCTAGGTGTTAATGTGTTAATGTGTTAATGTGTTAATGTTATATCATCAGCGAATAGTATTTTACCGAC
Organism: Belonocnema kinseyi; assembly: GCF_010883055.1. Lineage (NCBI taxonomy): Eukaryota > Metazoa > Arthropoda > Insecta > Hymenoptera > Cynipidae > Belonocnema > Belonocnema kinseyi. Next base: position 10,890,635 of record NC_046662.1, on the reverse strand, counting down.
AGTAGATAACTCTCCAAAACCATGGAATCATTTCAAAAGTTATTTAAAAATTTAAAAAGAATATCAGAAATAATTTAAAAAGATTTCCAAAAATTGAAAATCAAATGTAAATTTTTGAAGATTTTAAAGAAAATTTTGAATCTTTCCCAGAATTTCGAAAGGTAACAAAATAATACAAAATTTAATTTGATGATACCCTTTTTAAGACCCCCTCCGTGCCTGTAACAAACCGTTACAAAATAATTCTACCCCCCCCCCCCACCTTTTACTGTACGTAATTTTTGATTTCCGGAGTTGTTTTACTAATTATTGCTAGTACTCGTAGAATTGAATAGGGTTTCCAAAAACTTCATATTCCAAATTCCCTGGTTTTTACTTGACTAATTTTTCATTTTCCTTCATCATCAATATTGAGATACCAGCACTTTAATCGTCTAACTTTCAGCATAGAATATTTTATAAACGGAATAAAATTGTATTCCTGATACATATTGTTAGTTTTAGAACTTAATCATTTATTTAAGAAAAAAATGTCTCTACTCTAAAAAATAGCTTTTTAATATAATAGTATACATACTTTTTATATAATAGTTGAATTTTCAACCTAAAAAGATAAATTCCCAACAAAAAAGTTTCATAGTTTATATTTCAATCAAGAAAGATGAAATTCACAATGTTTTTGTCTTTTCATTTTATTTTCTATCTTGCATAGTGTGAACGCAAACTGCAATTTTTTGTAATATTATTTTTTGTACGGACAAAATTTAAATCTTCCGAAAAAATTCTGAAATGTGTTATAATAATCTTTTAGGACAATTTTGAAATCATGAAAAAATTTGGTTTCAAAATTTTTCAAAATGCGCTCACTTTTAGGATTTTCATCCAAAGTGGCTGACTAACGAACTTGGCGTTTAGCTTAGGAGCCTTCCATAAACTACGTGGTTGCTTTAGGGGGAGGGGGGTCTACTAAAGGCCACGGTAGACCACATGATGGGGGGGGGGGGGTTACGCGTCCGAGCCACGTGTTTTTACATTCAGGTGTGAAAAATAATAATAATAAAGCGCATAGCTTACTTATTTTTTGAAATAGCGTTCGAAGTCCTGAATTTGATCCCTGCGAACCACATAGAGTGCCCCTTCCCCAAGTCTTTTTGTTTGTTTACATTAGTTGACGAATCGAGACAAGAAAATTCTAGCCGCAATCACTTACGCGGTTACTAACACTCATAATTTTTTGTTTTATTTTCGTTTTACAAGAAATAGAAAAAAACCACATAGCACCCTAGGGGGGGGGGGGGTCGACGATAATACCACAGTGGACCACATGGGGGAGTGGGAGGTCAAAAAGTGTCAAAAATTGGGCCACGTGGTTTATGGAAGCCCTCTTAGGACACCAAAAGAGTGTACCAAAAGCCAATCTAATAGATACATTTTTTCAAAAGTTGTCATGTTCATGGACAGACAAACAGACATAAAAACAAACAGACATACAGCCAGACAAATTCATAAAAACCTGTTTCTCGGATTCAGGGGGTTTTAAAACATGGACATTTGACAAAAACTGAGGGGGTCAAATTTTACACAAATCTAATACCTTCTTTGATGAGAATGTAAAAAATATATACCTTCTCCAGAATGTTTCTGCATCTCTTCCACCGTTACTAAATGGTTTAGTAAATTATTTCATATTCTTAACGTTATTCGATACACAAGGTTTCTAAAATATAAAGAATGCATCGAATTTTTTCAAAAAGATCTTAATTTCTACTCTACCCGTGCATTTAATCATTTTTAAAACTGTTCTAATGAAGTTCGGCGTTTCTTTCCAATAAAATTAAGAAGGGCTAACAACGACTACTCTAATAATGACTAATTTATAACTCTACCTCCAAGAATCACTTGAATGAACGTCTACCACACTGTCACATCTTGAATAACACATTCCTCACCCAACCAATAAATTTAATTCAATCAATTAATTTAAATTTTTTATTTACACTGAAATCTCGGTTTAGTCGGCGCCTGTATAGTTTAGCATGATTTATGGTCTTTTATAACCCTCGATTTACTCGCAGCTCTCCCGTGTTGCCGATGAAACCGAGATTTCAGTGTAATCAATTTGAATACAAATTAAACTGAGGCATTAGTTACAATCAAAAATATATATATTTGCTTTAAAAGTACATTCAGTTTAAATTAGAGAAACAAATTTAAAAAAACAATTTCTTAATTTTAACCTCCAGATGAGTGCACTAATGGGATTTTTTATGCACGCATTGCATACCTTTCGTCATAACTTTACAATACAAAGGTACATAAGATTTGGCACAACAAGTGCCTCGTTTTTTATGGTTTAGAAGGCCTCCATGGCATGTCTCTCTTTCGATACCGCAATCTGAATGTGTTTCAAACTCTTCACATTTACTGAAAATGAATACCTGTACCACAAGTATGATTGTAATCGACATTGCAGAAAACATTTTTGTCATCTGAAAAAAAATAAAACAATTTTTCTAGAGTGCAATATAGAAATCCTTAAGGGCATGTGATACTTCGTCGTGTGGTCAGTCGGGTACAGTTCCCCCGGCTTTTTTTCCACAAAAATTAAAATTTTTTAAAACTGAATTCGGAGATGCTTTAAAATATCATAACGGACGTCCCCGGACTCTTTTTTGAGGGATAGTAACAAAAAAAAATTATTGTGCTGAATAAAAATTGTATGCATTATTTTAAGGTTACATCGTTTTTCATCTCTGCCTTTCCGATAATTTGGAAATTATTTATGAAATAAACTTTGTCAATTGCCTGCAAACAAGGTTAGTTCCGGGAAATTAGTTACTATGTTTATTTACAAGTCCAAAGTTTTCGGCCAAAAATATTATGTAGTTTGGAAGTAACACTCGGGATAATTATAACACACATAACCTCGAAATATACACACCTTGTTAGCAAAATCAAAATTTTTTTGAAAAAAAAAACAAAAGGAAAAAATCCGGGGGAATCTAACACTGAAAAAATCGATACTAATTCCTAAACGCTATGCAAATTAATCACATTTTGCTAAATTAAAACTTTTTTGAATTAACCTACAAAAAAAGTGTGTGCAGACATCGGTTGGTATGTTCGGTATCATTTCCCGAATTTTTAAGACAAAATATTTATTATAATAGAAAAAAGCCTATCCTTCTCAATCCATTCCAATCCGATTAATTCCAGTTTAATGCAATAAAATTAATTCCAATCCTATGCAATTCTATCGAATCCTATCTATTTCACTCTAAACCAATCCTATTCATTCCAATCCATCCTAATCCTTTCCAATTACATCCTATTTATTCCAATCCCATACAATCCAACTCATTCTCATCCAATGCAATTCAATCAATTTCAATTATATGAAATTCATTCTAAACCAATTGAATTAAAACCACTGCAATCAGATTCATTCCAATTTACTTCAAACCAATCCACTCCAATTCAATCAAATCCTACTTATTTCACTATAATTTAATACAAGTCATTCCCATCCATTCCAATTAATTCCAATCCACCCTAACCCACTGCAATCTATCTTATTCGTTCCAATCCAATCTAATCGACTCAGCTCCAATCAAACACATTTCAATTCAATCCAATTCAACACATTCCAATCCAATTCAATCCCATCCAATTAATGCCAATCCACTCCAATCAATTCCAAGACAATTCATTCCATTGCAATATACTCAAATCCACTTCACTGCAATATAGTCTAATTCAATTTATGCCAATCCAATCTAATTACATTCAGTCCAATCCAATACAATTAATTTCAATCCAATTTATTCCAATCCAGTATACTCCAATCCAAGTTGTTCAATTCCAGTCCGATCCAATTATTTCTAAACCGATTCTATTAAAAACACTGCAATCATATCCATTCCAATGCAATACAAACCAAACCACTCCTATTCAATCGAATCCCATCGATTTCAATATAATACAATCCAATTCATTCCCATTCGATTCAATCCAATTAATTTATATCCTCTTCAATTCATTGCAATCCAATCTAATCCATTCTAATTCAATTTATTTTAATTCAACCCGATTCACCCCAATCTATTCCAATCCAGTTCATTCCAATCTAAATGTACTCCAATCGAATCTATTCCCATGTGATCCAGTCCAATCCATTCCAAACCAATTGTTAGAGCAAGTATACCTCTATATGCCAAAGTTGGATTCACTGCACTCATTGTACCATAAAGTACAGATTAAAATGTTCATTAGTCAATCAGACTACAATCTCAGATACTTTATAGTAGGCTGTAGCCAAAGTAAAAATGTTACGGCCTATCCTAAAAAGCCCGGGGCAATATCCTAATACTGGGCAATCCTTCCTGCATGCTCTGTCATGAAAAATAGAGTTCTGCGCGAGGTTGGAGAGAGCTTTACAGTCCTCGTTTTTCCTCGAAAGCGCTTGAAAATTGCGAATTCGGAAATAGTAGGCTTCCGCGAGCAAAGAGGATTTCCCGATATCCTAAAACTCCCTCCGTGCTCTGTCAAACCGAGTTTGCCCAATGATTTCAAAGTACTGAGCGAGCACGCAGCGAGATTTCAAACAAATATTCAATGTTTAACAAGTGCTCGCTAAAGTGTCTTTAATGCTCGCGGAAGCCTACTTATTACCGAATTCGCAATTTTCGAGCGTTTTTGAGGAAAAACAAAGACTGAAAAGCTCTCTCCAACCTCGCGCAAAACTCTATTTTTCGTGACAGAGCATGCAGGGAAGACTCGCCGAGTATTAGAATTTTGCTTCGGGAGTGCTACTTTACGTATCGTTTGCAGTACCATATTTCGTACTTCTGCTGGTACTGCAATAAAAATGTGTTAATTGTCAAATATAAATCAAAAATTCACACCGAAATAAAATTCGTTTCAAATTAAAGAAACTGTTTCTTCAACATATTGTTATCATTAAATCAATAATGACTTCAAAATTAAGAAAATATTTTTTTTATTAATGAAGATTTTCAGTATAACAAAAGACCTTTTCTTTAAACCGAAGAAATGTCTTTTCATCAAAGACGAAATTTTTCTTTAATACAAATAATTTATCTGGAAGCAAAATATCTTTTTCTGACTGTTGTATTGTTACAACCACGGTATATTTTGATTCAAACTTTTTGTGGTTAAAAATTCCAATATTTTGTTTAAAATCGGGCAAGTTCAAGAAAGTTATACTTTTACTTCAAATAAAAAGTGGAATGTGTTGATGCAGAGAGCACTGTGTGTCAGGACATAATCTTTTGCCTGCTTAAAAATAATTTTTAAGACAAAATAAATATACTGCTATTCATCTAATTTGAATTAATTGAAATTCCATTTATTACTATAAAATGCTAAAGAGGAATGGTTTTTATCATTAAATGTTAATTTTAACATATTTTTCAGCAATATATGCAATTTATAACAAAGTTTTTCCATTATTAAGACCCTTACAATTACTAAGATATTTGCCTTAAAAATGCAATTAATATTATAAATATAATTAGAATCTCACATTTAAGTTTAGAAAAATCTTCAAGATATATACTAGTCGCTACCTTATCTTAGTTTCCAAAGTCGCAAAAAACACAATTTCAAAACAAAGCAGTTTCTTTTCTTCAATCTTCCAAAATCAAAATTTAAAAAAATGTATACCTTTTCAAGATTTAAATTATTTTTCAATCTTTTTTAAGCTTCTAAAACTTCCAAATATCTTTAGATAGAGTTCAAAGTTTTCTTGAAACTGTTTGCAAACCATGAAAAGAATTTTTTCTATTATTAAAAGAACATTTAAAATTAAAATTTTCTTTTTATCAATAGTGCTTTTTGAAAAATATAAAGAATTCAGGTTTCAATTTAAAAGATGTTTATATGTTTATGTATTAGACAGACATTTTCTAGACAAAATTATCTTCTTTAAACATGGAACGAATGTCATTGCTGAATAATATCATCTTGACCCATTTACAAGAAAGTAGGAAGCCTATTTTTAACAAATGACTTCACAGAAAAAATAATAATCACTTTTTCGATTAAGAAAGTAAAATAAGAAAAAGAAAGCAATCTAGAGAATCCCTCATTTTTTCATTTTTCTCGTCTTTTTTATTTTTCAAACCACAATAAAAAAATCTACAAAAATCTACAATGCTATCAATAATTTTTAAACTTAAAATTGCCAGATATATCGTTTCAATTCTAATGAAATTTATTTATAAATGTCTCTGAACCTTGTTGGTAAAATAAAACATTTGATTTGTAAGCAATTTTTTAATACTAAGAAATAATTCAGTTCTTAACATTTTGGTACCGTCACTATAATTTCTGATCTTTTTAGGGTGAATGTCAGTAAAAAAAATCGTCATTTCTGGTAAAAACAATTGAAATTAATTTAAAATTTTGAAGATTCCAAAATATATCGAAAATGAATCAGGAAGATTTTAAGGCAATTTTTTAAATTTTGCAGAATTTTAAATAATTGTAGGAATACTGATTAATTTCACAAGATATTTGAAAGTTTTTGAATATTCGAAAAAATATTCTGAAGCTTTTTAAACAGCTTGAGACGTTTTAATATGATAAAAAACTTTTCTGAAGATTCTTGAAAAAGTTAAAAATAATTTTTTATTTCCAAAAATTAAGTTTTAGAGAATATGTTAAAAAATTTCCAAACTTGAAAACCAATAATCAGAAAGACTAATGTCATTTTCTTTTGCAAAATTTTAAAAAACATAGGAAAAAGGCAAATCTTTTGAAATAATATTTAGAAAGCTTTGATGTTTTGAAATGATTCAAAAGTTATTTGTAATTTGAAAAGATTTCAATAAATTTAAAATAACAGGCCAGTTTCGAAAATTTCAAAATAAAGTTTTGAAGCCTTTCAAGGATTTTAAAAGGGTTGAAATTAATAAAAAAAAATTTAACTGCAATTTTTTTAATTTTGAAAGATTTTTCAATATTTTGAGCTTAATTTAAGTCAGTTAAAAAAAATGTGGAATAAAAGAAGTGAGTGAGGGGAAGCGACCTCACTTACCCTCCCCTCAACTTTCCCCCCTCATTTATCCGTCTACTTCACCTTGTTTTGAAAAAAAGAATAAATCACGAAAAGCTTCAAAAATAAATTTGCAAAATTCTTAATTTGTATTTTAAAATGCTGAACTAAATCATTTTTTAAGAAGTTTAGAAAATTTATGAAGTTTATAAGTTAAAAAATATAAAATCTTTGCCAAGAAATGAAAAATAAATAAATACAAATTTCGAATTCAAAAAATTGTAGCAGTGATTTTTTGGTAAGAGGTATTCAACATTTTTTTGTCACCAAATTTAATTTTTCTCACCTCTTTGGAATGGAGAAAAAAGTTTACAAATCATCGCACGGTAGAAAAATGTTAATAATTATTTCTTAATATAAAAAAGTACGATTTAAATTTTCTGTTTATAGGTAATGTTTTTCAGAAAATTTAAAATAAGTTAAGTTTCGATTTAAAAAATGTTTATATACATGTGTGTCTCTATTATATAGATGTGTTCCAGATAAAATTATCTTCTTTAAACACAGTGCAAATGTCGTTGTCGAGCCGTTATCTTGACCCACTTTAGAGAAAGCAAAAAACGCGTCTTGTTTTTTTTCTTTCTTTTGTCATAGTTTTTCAAATAAATTTGGATATCTTCACGAGTTTTAAATAATTTAAAAGGTTTAACTTTAAAAACAGCTTACATTCACATTTATTAAACACCTGCAATCCAGAAAAAAATACAAGAAAGTAGAAACCATATTTTAGACAAGTCACTTCCTGGAAAAAATAACTCTTATTTTTGGGTTACGCCCGTTTCTACACAATTTTTTTCTACACAGAACATTTTCTACACAGAATTAAACACTGTTATATTCTTCCTACACAAAACTTTTTCTACACAAAATGTTTCCTACGCAGAATTTATACTCTTATATTTTTCCTTCACAGAAGATTTCCTACACAGAATTAAATATTGCTTAATACTTTTTTTTTCCAACACAAAATATGTTGAACAAAATTTGCGTAGGAAAAATATAATACTATTACATTGTGTGTAGAAAAAGTTTTGTGTGGGCAAAATATAACAGTATTAAATTCTGTGTAGGGAAAAAAAACTATCAAACAATATTAAATTCTCTGTACGAAATATTCTATGTACAAGAGCAGTAATTTCTGTGTTGGAAACATTTTGTGTAAAAAAAATTTGTGCAGGAAAAATGAAACAGTATCAAATTCTGTGTAGGTAATATTTTTTGTAGAAAATATTTTGCGTAGGAAAAAAGTAAAACTATTAAACAATATTAAATTCTGTGTACGAAAAATTCTGTGTAGAAAAAAAGTTTGTGTAATAAAAATATAAGAGTATTAACTTCTGTGTAGGAAACATTTTGTGTAGAAAAAGTTTTGTGTACGGAAAATATAACAGTATTAATTTCTGTGTAGGAAATATTTTATGTCGGAAAAAAAACTATCAAAAAATATTAAATTCTGTGTACGAAATATTCTGTGTAGAAAAAAAATTTTTATGAATAATATAAGAGTATTGAATTCTGTGTAGGAAATATTTTGTGTAAAAAATCTTTTTTGTAGGAAGAAAATAAAACTATCAAACAATATTAAATTCTGTGTAGGAAATATTCTTTTCATTCATGTTTTTGTTTGAGAATATAATAAAAACAATATGCAAGCTTTAAAGATTTTAAAATAAAATTTGGAAGCTTTTAAAATATGTTTAAATATTTTAAGATAATAAAAATAATTTCTAAAGATTCCCAGGAAAATATGAAATTACATTTTTTAAATTAATTAATTTCAAAAGAAAATTTATAAAGATGTCAAAACATTTTACAAAACTTTCTAAAATTTCGAAAATATTATCTGGATAGTTGGAAGCTAATGTATTTTATTTATTTATTTTTTTATTTTATTTAATTTTATTTGAGGAATAATTCGAGTCAGTTTAAAAGATATATAGGGATTACAGAAGTTGTTCATTAATGACTAAACATAAAAAATATATAGTTACCAAACACTTTCATTTCGTATTGAAATCTATTTTCTCTTTCAAATTATTTTGTTGCATTTTTGTCTTTTTAGTTTTTTTAATTGAATAATGTTTTTTTATGTTGAAAATTTAACTACTTTGTTGAAAGTTCAAACTTTTTGTTAAAGACTGTAAACTTTGAAAAATCGTTTGTATCAAAACCAAAACAGATTAAATTAGTTAAAACTTAAGAAATCTGATTGAGAATGAATCGATATTAAATTTTACAACACGCTCTTCAATATTTAAATTAAAATTTAAAAACCCAGTAACGATAATAGAATCTTAGGAAAATTTTTAATTATTTACGTTTTGATGAAACTTTTATTTCAAAAGTTTCTCTTTTTTGTAAGGACAATTGCTATTTCTTTATTTAAAGAGAAGGCTTTTTATTTCAAAAGATATTTCGAAAATTCTGAAGATTCGAAAGAAAAAAATCTAAAACTTCCTTTTCTTAACTTTCCTAGGAGAATTTTAATTGATTTGTCCATTTTCAAAAAATAATAAATATAAATTTTATAGTTCTTAATTTGGAGAGCACTGTTTGGCTATGAAATTTTGTCTTCATTTAAATAATTTTAAATTGGAAATAAATATACTATAATTGAAATAAACGTCCCAGTGATCATAAAACCAATTTTCTGGCATTTTATCTAATTTGATGCAATTTAAATTTCATTTAATACTATAAAATTCTAAAGAATAATGGTTTTTATCATTAAATGTTAATTTCCACATATTTTTCAGCAATATATGCAAATTATAACCAATTTTCACGATTAGTAGGAGCTTCACAATTACTGGGACATTTGCCTTAAAAATGCGCTTTATATCATAGATACACGCAAAAAAAATTCTGTCAAGTTTACAGGACTTACAGTTGAAATAGGGACAGCAAAAAATGTTCTCTGATGATTAAAGAATTATTTTAAAAACTGCAAATTTTGTAAAGACTGCAGAAAATTCGGTAATCTTTAAAGAAAATCTATGCTGTCTCTATTTTAACTGAAAATCATGTAACCTTAGCAGAATTTTTTTCTGCGTAAAATTATTATTTTACTTACATCTGAGTTTATAAAAACTTGTTAAGATGTCTTTCACTAATGCATATTCCAAAAGATGTCTCAGTGTATATATATATACTAGTCATTATCTCATTCACCGTTCCAAATTAAACAAGCACTTTTTCTTGCTTGTAAGATCATGACATACACAATTTCGTTTATTTCTGGATTCAAATCTTCAAGCACATGTATGTCAAATATTTTTATGTTTATTCAAACAATGAAGGAAATAGATTGTGACCTCCACCTTCAAAAGGTATATACGCCGCTCTCATTCATGGTATATTTCGTGGATTTTCTTATATCTTCATTTTATAATTACGGGATACGTTTTTAACATAATATTATTAGTATTTAAATTTATAATTCTCGTGTAGAAATTATGACCGCGTTCGGGCCGGATTCCGGCAGGGTTGCCCTGTTTGTATCCGGAATCTGGTCAGGCTGCCCGGTCGGATTCTGGTTGGTTTCGTCACGCTGCGCTGGTCGGATCCCGGCCGGGTTACCTGATCGGATCCCGGATACAAATAGGGTAACCCGGTCGGAATCCGACCGGTTTTTGACTGGGCTCCTCCATCGCATTTTACTGGAGCCTTTTTATCACAACGAACATATTGTACCAACTGGTAGAGATAAGAATCTTTGTCAGTACTCATTTCCACCTGTAAAAAGATGTTGGAATTTCAATTTAAGAACTGCATTCATAATAATAAATATATTAACTACAAAGATTGATTCAATGTACGTACTAAAATATAGGTTATGATTCTTAAGTTTCTGTAAGAAATTGCATTGTAAGAAATTAAAGTTAAATTGCATAACAAATTTACCTTAAGCGTAATTTAGTTTGCATAGGTTTTTTTACAAGAGATAAAATAAATTTCAGGGGTTTCACGTGACATCCTAACCTATGAAACCAATTGATAAAATTGATTTAACATTAACGTTGAAGAATATTAATAATGCTTACTCATTAACAAAATAATTCAATTACTTTTATAAATAATCCGCTTGCTTCAGTAAATTGGATACGATTTTGTGAAATTTAAAAAATTTCTGAACGGATAACCTGGCGTCCACCGACGTTTTACTGCGTTTTTAGCATTAAAGACTCCGGAAGTCGCCGAATCGTTATTACGTGCAAGCATGATAACGTAATTCAAAACCTCGTTCGGAAAAAGTTATTTCTCTTCTTATAACGTTTTTTGCTTATTCAAGATAATATATAAATACATTAAAAATAAGCAAAAATCGTATCACAAAAAAATATGTATAATTTCTCTGGGAAACTATGTTTGAAAATAAAAAAGAAGTTAGTCAACGATTTTGCAGTCACGGCAAGTCTGGGAACCGTAGAACTAAAAGTGGGAAACCATATAATTAAAATTAGTTTAATTTTCTTTAACAAGTGTTAAAAAACACCTAAACACAAAAAATTGGTCTTTCGCCTGTCAGATATTTACAAACGACCCACTTACGGCAGTCGTTTGTGGATATTAATAAAGATGTTTTTAAGGTTATGATATTTCTATTATGCACCATGTTTGGCACGACTGGGTCCCGGTGGGAACTCGGTCAGATCCTGGCCGGGCAATTAACAATATAGTATCCCGGTTTGACCCGGTCAGAATTCTGACCAGAAACTTTCTTCTGGTCGGGTCAAACTGGGCTATTTCTACACGGGTTTTATTAATGATTAATGATACAGTCAAACTCGGATATAAATCCCCCGGATAAAACCCTTCCGAGAAGAGACGCACAGTAGGGCCTAATGAGGTGTTCGTGGACAAATTAACTTTTAGCCTATACTATTCGACCGATTTTTAATTATTTTTTTAATTCAAGCTTATGAAATTTCTAGCAAAGCTTTCGAGGTATATTTAAGAAAAAGTTTTTCAATTTTTTTTATCTAATAATGAAAATTCATTTTTTTTAAATGCCATTTTGTTGGAACTTATTCAATTTATGCGAAAGTACACAAAATTAGTGGGTAAACTTGTCTTGAATAATGTACAGCAGTATCAGATATTTGAAAAATTATTTTTAATTTTTATAAACAAATTAAACAAGAAAAGTAAGGTTTTCAGTGCAAATGATATATAGCTACTTCAGATGTGTGTTATTTTTTTCGTTTTGTTTATTAAATAAATAAAAAAATTAACAAAAATTTAAAAAAACATCCATGATAGTTCGATAAAAAATTTTATTAGCTTTCATTTAAAACAAAAGTTAAAATCGGATTGTCCCACTGTGTGCGCCACGCAGTGGGGAAAAATGACTTTTTTGGTATAAAATAACGTACACCCCACAAATATTGATCGATTTGGACAAAAAAAATTTTAACTTATAAGATTTCTAAGAGTTTGGCGAGCCTTATTTTTAATCAGGCTTTCCATTTTTCTTAAATAATTAAATAGTGCGAAAAAATGGCAATTTTTTTCTGTTTGACGTTCCCGATGCTCGTCAATAACATGGAAATGGTTGAAATCACCTAAGTTCAATAAAGTAACATGAGTGAAAGATATTACAATGTTATATAATAAAAGAAAATTTATAAATAAATTATTTGTTAAAAGAATGTTTTTTGAGATTTTTTATTATTCTACGTTTTCAAAGTTATATTGTGTAGTAACGGAATTTCTTGACAGTTTTGAGTAAATAACACTTTATTTTATATAAATCAAAAGTTTACTTCACTTTAACATGTAGATCGTTTACATTTTATCATATCACGTGAATAGGTGCTACTACAGCTCGGCCAATCCTGATTATAGACCGTCCCGGACTTTGATAAAATGATCAGACCGAAAAAATAAAAAATAATAATAAGCTTATTATTAGACCTTTATAGTTCCAAACCATGGACGCAAGTTTTTAGCTTCCTATACATTCTGATAAGGTTTTTATGTATTCTGAAACCCTTCAATATCACTTATTACATACCTATCATTTCGCAGTTTAAAAAAATCGAATATTATCCTCTAAATTCAGGAATGCCCGTGCAGAAATTTCAATTTGGATCTGATCGGGGCCATATCGGGCAGAATTTGTCCCAAATCAGGCTATCTAGATAGGGCCAGACTCGAAATTAAACGCGATGCCCGTTCGGGGCTCAAGCGCTGCGCCCAGAGATAATCATATCTGGCCCCGATCGGGTCCATATGAATTTATTTTTCTTATTCTTAATTAAAAAGGATTCTTAAATAAAATAATATTAAAATCGAATATATCACCTCCTTAACTGAAATTTGAGAATATGAATATCAGGTTATCTAACAATTCGCGATATGAAAAAATTGGTGTATGTCAGACACTTTTTGTCGAGCAAACGGAAAAAGTCAAACGACGCAATATAACAGCCAACATTTGTCTATGATAAACCATTTAAGTATTTTACAATATATTTTTGGTTTTAATTTTTAAATTGAAGCTGCTTTCAACTTCTATATTGAACTTAATTGTGAAAAGTTATTAAGTTGTTTATGACGTAATTGTTGATCTAATTCGTTTTCATTTTCAACAAATGAAATATTACTTTTGCTACTTTTCTTATGAATAAATAACCTCATTTCGAGGTTAGGTTTCATCTTAACATTCTTAATAAATTTACTTATTATAGTCTTCAACACGTAATTCAGGAATATTTTGAAGTATACTATACCTACGAACTCGTCTTGTGCTCACTTTTGGAATTTTTTCCTGCTTATTTTGTCACTTTTACAAATAATAATTGAACCATTTTTGACGCTTGACACTTTTCCTTGAAAATTGGGCGATTTGGGGTCAACCCACTTTAATCTCCGAAATTAATGGAGCGCCATCTACTGGCAGACTTGGCTGTTAAGCCGGAGTCTAGCGGGGGCCAAATTTAGCAACCACAAAATTGTGTGTCCGATTTGGGCCAGATCGGGCACACAATTTTATGGTTGTTAAATTTGGCCCCTTCTAGACCCTGGCTTAATAGCCAAGCTTGACAGTAAATGGCGCCCCATTAATTTCGGGGACTAAAGTGGGTTGATTCCAAATCGCCCAAGTTTCAATATAAAGTGTCAAACGTCAAAAATATTTAAATTAGTCATTGAAAAAGTGACAAAATAAGTAAAAAAAATGCCAAAAGCGAGCGCAAGACGAGTACGTAGGTTACTTTTACTTCAAAAATAGGTTATTTATTTATAAGCAAAGAATCAGAAGTAATATTTCATGTGTTGTATGTGAAAACGAATTAGATCAACAATGATGTCATAAACATATTTATTTTCGCGTATATTTAAGTGATTTGATATAATCGGGATGTGAATACAACCTTCTTATTTATATTCGCTTTTGTAAAAATAACTTGAAGAGCCAGTGCAGTATTATAATCCACTTATTTCAAAATAACTTTCTACATTTAAGTTCAATACAGAAATTGAAAGCAACTTCAATTTAGAAATTGTGGGTCCGGATGCAATAAGGGCACATAAAATTTTTTCGTGCGAAAACGAAGTCCCCTGGAGGCTTTAGAAAAAATTTTCGAATTTTAATT
>NC_046662.1:10873386-10875859 GCF_010883055.1 Belonocnema kinseyi | reverse complement strand
TTTTGAAAATTAAAATTCGAATATTTTTTCTAAAGCCTCCAGGGGACTTCGTTTTCGCACGAAAAAATTTTATGTGCCCTTATTGCATCCGGACCCACAATTAAAACCAAAAATATAGTGCAAAACACTTAGATAGTTTATCTTACACAAATACTTGCTGTTATGTTGCGTCTTTTGACTTTTTCCGTTTACTCGAAAAAAACTGTCTCGCATACTCGAATGTTTTCATATCGTGATCTGTTTGATAATCTGATATTTATATTCTCAAATTTCATTTAAGGAGGTGATGTATGCGATTTTAATATTATTTTATTTAAGAATCCCTTTTAATTAAGAATAATAAAAATAAATTAATATGGGCCCGATCGGTGTCAGGCCGGATTATCTCTGGGCGCGGCGCTTGGGCCCCGAACTGGGATCGCGTTTCATTTCGAGTCTGGCCCCATCTAGATAGCCCGATTTGGCCCAAATTCTGCCCAATCTGGCCCCGTTCAGATCCATATTGGATTTCTGCACGGGTTTTGACGCTTCAGGAGTAGTATCAATATTTCTTAACACAGCATCATCTCCGTTACAATATTCATAAGGTTTCTTACGTCGTTTATCTTTAGAATTTGTATTATAAGTCTGAGCCTGTTCTATATTTTGCGCGGCAGTTTTCCTCAAACTTTCTAGATTCCTAAGTTTTCCCGCTTGAATATTGTTCTCTAAAAATTATTTAACATCATCGATTGACTCACCCCTTTGAACAACTCCAAACAACAGTCGACTCGGAAAATTCATAGTAACTAGATCTACTGACAGTATTATTAATACAATGCTCAGTACTTTTTAAAAATTTGAAGCAATATTTGCCAACATTGGACGTATGATTAGAATTAATTTTTTTAAATTGACCATTAGCTTGAGAAGAACGTGTCGCTACCTTCACTGTTCGAAATTTCTTTAGGAATTTTCAGAGACGCTTCACTAAAGCTTTATGCAGAAACCGTTTCTAAATTTTCCGAAACTGTAGCAGAAATGTCAGCAACGGTAACTGCAGTCACATGTATCACAAAACTATGTTGCAGTTTAGGAATTTTCAATTACTGTGACTGAAAATTCCTAAAAGTCAAAATTTTTTTTGTTGATTGTTTTAATATAAAACATTACCAAATTACAGTTGTCGATTTGTTGACCTTTAATTTTTAAATTCCATTCCACGAACATGAGGAAAATACAAAGACCGAGCGCCTAGCGCGAGGTACAAAAGAATTTTCTTTTAATCATTGTAATTATTTTTAAGAACCTTAAGAAAATTTTTCCTTCCCTTCGCACCTCTCAAAGTCCTTAAAAAGCTTCTTTTTTTGTAATGCTTAAAAATCTAGATTTTATTTAAAATAGTTTCAAATCCTCATAATGTCTAAAGTCTGGCAAGATTAGGGAAAGTGTCATAGAATCTTTCAATTTCTGTTACAACATATTTTAAAAAACTACTGAGCTGTTTGAACAAATTTAAATAGGTAATAAATATACTGTAAAAAAATTCACCTTACATTACAGACTTAAAGTTAAATTATCTCAAAAACGTTTATGGGCAGAATTTTCATGAGGAGTGCCATTACATACTCGTCCGAATATAAACATAATAAAGAAGAACTTATTTATTAAACAAGGTGCTCAATTTCCATAAAATTTATTAAAATTTTTTTTTAATCTTCATTATTTTTTCGTTGTCTAATAAGCATTAAACTCGCCGCGTAATTACGTTTGTAACCCTATGAATGATGTAAGATATATAATTCAAAACCCCTATATGTTATGAGCTTATAGAACTTGGATACAATTTTATATTTAAGATTCTTTGACTTCTAAACTTCTTAAATTATTCCTTTTTTTAATTACAGTAACAATCTTTAATAGTCCTTTTTCCATAAAAAAGCGGAGCAGGCTATAATGAGTTAATTGCTACCCACCGTCTGCCCCGAATTTGGGACTATAGGTGAGTTTCATTGTATTATTTTCAGTTCTTCAAATGCGAATTTAAAACTTTGAAAACTTATATTTGAAGATTTTCTTCCTTTATTCTCTTTCTTCTTCAAAAACTCCACAAGTTAAAAAATCTAAAAAGCAAAATCTGTACAAAGAAATAAAATAGTATTAAATAAATAAATACAGACATAATACAGTAAAAGAATGTTCCATACGATTAACGCCTTTTCTAGCTTTTGTAAAATAAATATAAGTAAGATACATATAAAATAAAAATAAAGACGCAACAAGATTTTAAACAAAATTCTGAAAGAAAAGTGAAACTCAAACTAGGAAAAGATTCATTATCTATATAATCAGATTATAATATAAATAAAATATTTTGTATTGAGATTCAGTTAAGATTTAAATACGAGGGTAGTTCAATAAGTCCTTAGAATGACCAACAGATGGCGCGCGAATCGCTCCAAATCATCTGTTTTCAGTCAGCACCACTCCCGAC
>NC_046662.1:10855516-10873286 GCF_010883055.1 Belonocnema kinseyi | reverse complement strand
GTATAGAGCTCCAAGGAGATTATGTTGAAAAATAAAAAAAAAATTACCCAAAAAAAATTGTTTTTATACTTCATTCTAAGGACTTATTGAACTATCCTCGTAGAAGTCTCAATAAAAAAGTTTCAAGCCCTGTTTTGTTTTTGTCACTGTTTTGAAATAAATTTTGAAATCTTCACGAGTTTTAAATTATTTTTAAATTACTTTTTCTTCCTTTTTTTAGCTCATTGTAAGGATAAAAATATTAACAAATCATAGTATAATAGCACAATTTTAACGAGAAATCGAAAAACAATATTTTTAACAAGTTACGTATTGAAAAAAATAATTCTTTTTTTTTATTAAGAGAGTAAAATGAGGAAATTTATTCTTAACGAAAGCAAAAAAAAATTTAAGATTTTAAAAGAGCTTACAAGATTTTAAATTAAAGAATTGTCCTAAGATTCCTGAGAAAATTTAAATTGATTTTTCATTTTAAGAAAAGAATTTTTAAAGTGTATTTCAAAAAATCCTGAAACATTAAAAACGATTTTCAAACGTGACAAAATATAATTAGAGAGATTTTAGTCATTTCCTTTTTCTTTTTGAGAATTTCAACAAAAAAACATTGATGAATACTTCGAATGATTTAAAAAGATATTTAAAGACCTTAAAAGTTTTGGAACGTACAAAAATAATTTGTAATTTCTTATTACAATTTCTTATCTTATCTAAATCTGGAAAATTTTCGAATTATATATTTTTTTAAATTAATTTATAAAGAAAATTTAAGCATTTTAAATAACTTCCCAAATCGTAGAAATTATCTGAACAATTTTAAGGCAACTTAGTTAAAAAATTGTTTTTAATTTTATGAATAATTCGAGCCAGCTTAGAAGATATATAGGAATTTCAGCAGTCTTGAGTAAATAGAAATATTTGTAAGCATTTATGTATTTATAAAAATATACTAAACATTGAATATTGAATATTGAAATTCTAAAGAATAATATTATTTATCATTAAATGTTAATTTTGACATAGTTTTTAGCAATATATGCAAATTATAACTAAGTTTCACTATTATTATTACCATTACGATTGCTGAGACAACTACCTTAAAAATGTGCTTCGTATTATAGATGTCATTATTATTTTACTTACATTTGAGTTTAGAAAACTTCAGTTCATTGTATATTAGGGTGGTCCAAAATCATACTTGCTAAAATTTTCTTTTTGGATTAGAGGGCATGCCACCTCCCTATTTTGTGAGGTTGCCGGAAAAAAATTCCCTTTAAGTTTGAGCCAAATCGGTCAATATTAAGACGTGCTGCAAAGGCCCTGAAAATCCCATAAGATTAACATGGGGAAATTTTGATTTTCGGAAAAATGCGATTCAGGTTTCTTGATTTAAACTTAGCTTGCAGGAGATATTAAGAATTTATTGGGGAGTCTCTAATCAATTATTTCCATTAAATTACTTTAAATTTTGAGCCACCCCCCCCCCCTATGAAGCCCCAAAAATGCCCCAAAAAATTGAAATTTACATTTTTGCACAAAATTGACACATAAATGCTCTGTTTTTCCCTTTTTGCCATAAATCATTTTTTTTATCAAGTGGAATGTTTTGAAGTATTTGTCAACTAATTAACAATTGTTTAAAAAATTTAGTTTTTTAAATAATTTTTTTTGTACTCAATCATTGAAAGGTAGATTTTTTATGGTTGATTGGACAATTGGACATTTTTAGAATTAATGGTCTTTGTTTCAAACATCTAGTATTTGTTCAAACAATTAATTATTATTTAATTGTAACTTTTTCTTAAAAAGAGGTATAAAACTCTAATTTAAAAAAAAAATTAATTGGTTTTCCTGCTCATTATTAAATATCGACGTCATTTAGATACTAGTTCCTTATTTTGTAGTAAATTCTTATTTGTTTAAATAAATTTTGTTTGTTTAATAAATTTATTTGAAAATAAATTTTGGAAATTTTTGTTATTTTAATTATTGTGGTAACAGCTAATCTGCGGGATTAACATAAACAAAACAAAAACTTGCTTTGAGTTTTCAGAGGAAAAAACGAGTGTGTCTACGAGGGTGATTTAAAAACAAAAAATTATAAAAATCATTTCAGAACGACAAAATTTAATGTAATTTTTATGGAATGAAGTCTTACTAAAAAAATAAACTTTTCATGCCCAATGTAAGACATTTTATGAACAATTATTAGTTATTTAAAGAATTTGTTTGACGTTTAAATATTTAACAATAAGCGATATACTTAATTGAATTGAGAAAAAAATTAGATTTTTCAATCACAATTTCCAATAAATTGTTACATTAACATTTAATAAATTTATTGAACAATACGATAATGGTTGAGACCAAAAATTTTGCTATTTACAATTACAAATTACCACAATAATTTCAGAAAAACAGAAATTTCAAACATTTATTTCCAAATAAAATTGTTTAAACAAACAAAATTTGTTTAAGCAAATAATAATTTATTACAAAATATGGTACTAGTATCTAAATGACGTAGATATTTAATAATAAGCAGCAAAGCTAACTAAATAAAAAAATAGAGTTTTATGCCTCTTTTTAAGAAAAAGTTACAATTAAATAATAATAAATTGTTTAAACAATTACTTAATGCCTGAAACAAAGATCAATATTTCTGAAAATGACCAATTGTCCAATCAAACATAAAAAATGTAAATTTTAATGAGTGAGTAAAAAAAATTATTTTAATAAAAATAAACCCTTTTAACAATTATTAATTAGTTGAAAAATACCTAAAACCATTCCACTTGACAAAAAAAAATAATTCATGGAAAACAAGGGAAAGACATAGCATTTACGAGGTGTGTTCAAAAAGTAAGGTGACTTTTCAATGTTCGCGGGCTACGTACATTCAAGTTTTAAATTTTTTGTTTTGTTATGTTGTTACACTCTTTACGATCATATGTTTACAGTTTTGACTATATAGCTCGTGTTGTTTTTCTGGCAGAGCCGTAAAAGGTTAGAAGGTTTTGGTGTGCTCGGCGATTTTCTTCTTTCGAAAAAAATGGAGCAAATAGTTTGCATTAAATTTTGTGTGAAAAATGGAATCCAGTGCTCTAGAACTCTTGAAATGTTGACAGTTGCATACGGTGAGTCTACTCTGAGTAAGAAAAATGCGTATAAGTGGTACAAGCTGTTCCAAGAAGGCCGAGAGGATGTCGAAGACGAACCTCGCCCTGGACGTCCCAGCACGTCAACAACAGATGAAAACGTTCAAGCAGTGGAATAAATGGTGTTGGAAAATCGCCGAATTACCATCAGAGAAGTTGCTGAAGATGTTGGCATATCGGTTGGCTAATGCCATGCCGTTTGCGAGATGCGAATTCGTGGCTTTTGCATCACGATAATGCACCTGCTCATTCATCGTTGCTTGTGAAAGATTTTTTTACCAAAAACAGCACCACAGTCATGCCTCAGCCTTCATATTCACCGGATTTGGCCCCCAGTGACTTTTTTCTTTTCCCAAAACTGAAGAGACACATGAAAGGACATCGATTTTCAACGATTGAGGAGATAAAAACTGCATCGCTGAAAGAACTCAAGGCTATACCACAAAATGATTATCAGAAGTGTTTCGATGATTGGAATAAGCCTTGGCACAAGTGTATTATATCTGAGGGGGATTACTTTGAAGGGGACAGCATAAATATTGAGGAATAAATTAATATTTTTTGATAAAACCATAAAGTCACCTTATTTTTTGAACACACCTCGTATGTGTCAATTTTGGGCCAAAATGTAAATTTCAGTTTTTGGGTGCATTTTTGGGGCTCCACAAGGAAGTGGGGGGCATCAAAATTTGAAGTTATTAAATGGAAATGATTGATTAGAGACTCCCCAACAAATTCTTAATATCTCTTGCAAATCTGATTAATCTCGAATCTGATTAAGATTAAATCCAGAAACCTGAATCCCATTTTTCCGAAAACCAAAATTTTCCCATGTTAATCTTATGGCATTTTCAGGGCCTTTGCGGCACGTCTTAATATTAACCGATTTGGCTCAAACTTGGAGGAAATTTTTTTTCCGGCAACCTTACAAAATGGGGGGGGTGGGGGTGGCATTCCCTCTATTCGAAAGTCGGTTTTTTGGACCACGCTAGTGTATACATACTAGTCGCTATCTTATTCACCGTTCCAAATTAGTTAGCACTTTTTCTATTTTGTAAAGTCACTAAAAACACAATTTCATTTATTTCGGAATTCAGACCTTCAAGCACATGTATACAAATATTTTCATGTTTATTGAAACAATGAGGTAAAATTATTGTCACCTCTACCTACATGAGGTATATACTCTGCCTCAATGACGTATTTAGCCCTGAGGGAGTCCTTTATTTAAATTGCTTTGGGGAGGGGGCTTTTTAGGAAACTGAAAAAAAACTTAATTAATTCTTATTTGGGGTTCACCGGACCTCGGGGACCCTGCATCATGGATACGGCTGATACACATGTAGCTACGCCTTTACTCCAGCCTCACCTGCGTCAGTGGCTAACCAGTTAAGAAGCGGCCCGAAGAGCAAGAAGCCCGCGTTTGGACCAAGCGTACTCAAAAACCCCTTAAATTCGTCATTTTGAAATTTAGCATTTTAGATATTTTTGTCCGCCATTTTCAAACGAACGAAAAAGTAATTCTGACAAAATTTGAGATGAAAGTACACATGATAAAGTTAATCACTACCAAATTTAGTGAAGAAAAACCCGTGGCTCATTCGACTTCAACAGGGCCAGCATCACCTGGTTGTCCTTCCAGGGATTCGGTTTTTCTCTGACTCTCGTTCTTGTATTAAATACGATAGTATCCTCAATTTCTACCGTACGCATTACCGGGGTCTGGTTCGCTGAGGTCGACGGAGTTTCTACGCCAGTTGTGGTCGTATGCTGTGCTATCCCTACTACTGCCGGCCCTGCTAACTCAAGCCCATTCTCTTTCGGTAGACATCGGTCATCCTGAGGGATTAATTTGGGACTGGAGGAAGAAGGATTGACCCTTACACCTTCTCCCTTTTTCGGTTTCCCGAACAGTTGCCGGAAAGATCGCAATCTTTCGTGATCACTTTCCCTTTACCACACCGGCGACAATAATTGCATACTATGTCTATGTCGTTTCGGTGTCTACGATATCTTAAAGACATCGTCAGATCATATGACTTATTTATGATATCGTATAGACACGTTAACGACATGGACATAGGATGTCGTAAAGTTGTCGTAAAGATGTCGTAACGATGTCGTGAAGACGTCGCCAATCTTTGAGCCCACTGGGCCGCCTGCGGTTTTTCAGGCATCCAATTTGAAAATGATCCTTCTGTCAGCAGTTCCAACATTCAACCTCAGAATCATCCCACTGTTTTTTCGAAGTGGATGCCTCTGAGCTCCCTTTTGGAGAGTGAGCCGAGCTCCCACCTGATCCGCGCTTTTCGTTACTGATGGCTGCGATAAGAGTTTTTATCAGGTGGGCCAGTTCTGAAAAGATCTCTGAGTTTTCGCTATCTGCTGAAGTCGGGGCGATCGCGGCCACAGAAATATTTTTTTTTTGGCTGGGGGCCCTTTCCCTTTGTACGCGTATTCAGGAATAAAGGACTTTTCTGGGGGCAGTGGAGCCAGACCCTCGCCTAACGTGGATCCTACGCGTTCATATTCCCTCGCTAAGACCGCCAGGCCGTTATAGTCGGTCAATTCGTAATGCCATATTGGCCTCCTAAAATCGGATCTGAAATTCGCGTATACCTTATTCATTTGGACCTCAAAATCCATTGTCCTAGTCAAGAGCTGTTAGAGTCCGCAAATTCAGGTCAGGTAGTCTGCTGCCGATTCATCTTGACCTGGCCTGCATTAGAGAATTTGTTCTTTCAACTTTTCTTTGTAGAAAGTATCCCCAAACCGGATCTGAAAATGACGCTTGCACTAGTCCCACGTGTTCCATCTTAATCTATTCTGACAGAATCAGTGCCACACAATGTCCTTTAAAAGGGAAGACATAGCCACTAACAACTCCTCGTCTATGAGGAAAGAGGCGGCTCTGCCCTCTCTGACCCTCCGCAAGAAGTTGTCTCGCGGACCTACTCGTCCAAACGCGTCTTGCTGTGCATAGCCCCCATATATCTGTCTTTCCTCCCACTCGTGGGACCGTACTAAATCTCGTACTTTGAAATTGTCGTGAGGAGTCATGTCCTCCATACCATGTGCCGTACGGCCTACTCTTGGTCTCTCTTGGATCTAAGAAATTTTGGGGCCCGTATCTATTGTAATTTTCAGATCTGTCCCTGATTGGCCATAGCTTTTCATGCTCGAGCTCTTCTTCCCTTTCTAAGGTCGGTTTCATTTGAGGGAAGAGGCTCGACGCTGGGTAGTGATAGGAGGTCTGGTCCTTCCCGGACCCTTCGCTTATCCATGGCCTTTGTTCGCTGCGTGCATACGGAGCGAATTCTTGTATACGGGGCTCCGGATAATCCTCTGGGTACCGCTAACCCTCTGTTTCTACGGGCGGCCCCACTTCTAGATTTCGCGGTGATGGGTCTCTAATTTGAATAGGGTTTCTCCATTCTGAGTTTACCAGTTATTCAGCGGGCGTGAAACCCTAATAACCGCGGTGGTGAAAATTAGCTGCGAGGTCGTTACTAGAGGGGCGCACGTTAGGGCGCTTACGGTCGGTGGGGAATATGTCGCCTGACCTGTAGGTCAGGCGCGATCGATCGCGACCGATAACATACTGGGCATGACTAGAGTACACCCACACTGATTACTATCTAAGGAATCAGGATGAAATTACCGTCGCGATCAAACTAAGAATATAAATCACTCGAACTTGCCCATGTGCGGGTAAGACGCCATCGCTGGTTCGCCGCGACCATCGTCAATCGCAATCATTAACCATCAATTCTTCATTGCACTTCTTTTTATTTCAATAATACATGTGTATTATTTCAAAGTCCTTTAAATCGCGCGATAGTGGATAAGTTTAATGCTTCATTATCAATGGGATCGTC
Source organism: Belonocnema kinseyi (assembly GCF_010883055.1). Classification (NCBI taxonomy): domain Eukaryota; kingdom Metazoa; phylum Arthropoda; class Insecta; order Hymenoptera; family Cynipidae; genus Belonocnema; species Belonocnema kinseyi. The sequence goes on along the minus strand of NC_046662.1, from coordinate 10,866,253 downwards.
GGGGTGGGAATAAATTACTAAAAAACACGAAAATAACTCGCTGAACCACCTAAGGCTAGGCGAGTCAACTATACACTAGAATCAAACAATAATTATTTACATTTATGAATTTAGTTCTGCTTTGTTTTATTTCATACATTCTTTTACTTTTCCTACAATACGGTGAAAGAAATATCTGGTTGGCTTAAAAACCCTCCGAACATTAGCGGTGGGCCTCTTCATGGGAATTGCGTATTTGAAAAAGCCACCTTTCATTGGGCCCAAAAATGGGTAAATATTGCATAGGTTCATAATATTATCTAGTTTAAAATTAATGAAATAGCGCTCATGTTATTAATGTAATTTCAATACTTTAATTAAAAAAAAAACAAATAGAAACACTTATTAATAAAAGCGGTATTGTAGCAATTTGAACTTTATTAAAACAATAATAATGCACATTTCATAAAGTCGAAAATAGGCTACGAGGAAACACTAGAATTACTTAAACGCCTACATAGGTTTATTACTCTTATATTAGTAACAAATTCGACTTTTAAATCAAACAGTGAAATTTTCCGTTATCTAAATTTAGTGAGTGATTAATGCTACCATTACTGGTGATAATAATAATAATAATAATAATAATAATAATAATAATAATAATTAATTGGCACAGGCTCAGTTGGTTAGACACTCGGAATTTACTATACCTTTATCGAGGTTCTGGTGGTTCGAAACCCACCTTAAGCTGTAGGTCCCCCATCGTGTACTTAAATGCAACCCAGTCCGTCAATAATGGGGTAAAACCTTGCTTTGTCCAATATGTCTGGGAGACTGCTCTCATCAGATCACTTGATTGCATTATAAATATGCGTCCGTGACTGATGATATATACCGGGACAGCACCGTGAAAAATGATCAAGTAAAAATCCAACTCTAACCAAAAATGGCTTCGACATATTGGGCAGTATCAGCCTGTGACAACATTTCAACACAGAAATCTTCTTTTTTTGTATTACCCGGTGTGACCGTATTATCCTTAATAATAATGTATTGTCCAGGATTCCATCAGGTATCGACGCAATATGTCCATGGCTTGTATTAAGTACAGAAAGGCATTCGATAACTCGAACCATGATCTACTTATTCATCCAAAAATAGTGAGATGTATTAAAGAGCTTATGCTCTAGTGGCGGACAAGAGTTGTCATAACATCCAACAAAAGACAAGTAACTACAAGTTATGTTACATATAAGAGGAGGGGCTTCTAAGGACACTCTTTGAGTCCCATACTTTTCTGCATTTCCTTCTTTCCTTTATCTATTGTACTCCGCGGCAAAAGCTCTGGATACCTATGTGGCCCGCCGAACAGAAGAGACTTTAAGGGAAACCTTATTTTATGCATACATGACACTAATCTCTTTGTTTTCTCTAAAGAGAACCTTGCAATACTTGTGAGGACAGTGAATAGATACTATAAAGCCATTGGCCTGAGCTTTGGACTGGACAAGTAATGGAGAAACATATGCATATCTTGGAATACCGCAGGCGGAAACCCACGATGTGCGTAGGTTAAAAACGGCCCTGGAAAAAAAGTATCGCCAAATTCTCAGAAAAGTTTGGGCTCCAAATTATCTGGGAAGATAAAGATCCAGGCGACTAATATTTTGGCCGTTCCTATAATGCTACAGCCTGCTCATTTCTAATAAGCACAGATTCTCTGATGCGACTCGCACACCAACTTGAAGTCATTGATGTTACGGCGTTTCTCTACCGAGCCGCAGATAGGTCAGCAGAGGAGATTGGTCTCCTATTTGATTCCAGCAACACTACACATGGCCTAGCATCATTAACACCTTAGGTACCTAATAGTCGTGTACAGGAAGCAAAACATTCGCTTCTACTGAAGGAACATGCTGGCAAGCCCCTTCGTGGTAAATTCTACGGCATTATACGTAAAGAAGAGCTATATTTGGGTCTATCCAACATGTTTCTCAAATCTGCTGGATTTAGATCGGATACGGTGGGATTTCTTTTTGCCTGTCAGGACGGCGTTATAGACACATTAGTTTACCGTGAGCGTATATTCAATTTACCTGTAGCTGATACCAACTGCCGAGCGTACAAGAAAGAGCCAGAAACGATTGGACATTTTCTCAGGAGATGCTTAAAGTATGGACACGTGGGGTACATAGAGAGACACAATGCAGCTTTAAAAGTGTTATATTACCATCTTCGGAATTTCTATCATGTTGATCTAATGCCCGTCTTAACATACGCGCAGAGGGAACTGGAAAAATTTACTGGAATTTCTATTTTTCCACTACTCCACTTATCAGTGCTACAAAGCCTGATATTGTTCTCCAAGATCTAAAGACCAAGATAATTTACGTGATTGAATTCTCAGCACTAGCCGATGGTAATATCACGACAAAGGAGGAAGAAAAACGGGCGGAATATCTGGCTCTTCTTTTCGAGCTGAGCAGGCTGTACCAAGGCTACAAAGTCCATCACCTAACATTTCACAAAGGTTGGTAACTTTAAAAAAGTTTGCAGAGGTGAAACCTTCAGCTACAACTATGCCGTCTGGCACGTAAGGTCATCCGCGGCTACAGACCACACTCTAAAGAACAGTGTTTTACTAATCATCTTGCGTAAATTTCCCGTTCTTGCTTACCTTCGAGGATAGAAGGAGCAGACGTGGATTACGTACACGTTCCAGTTGCGTCGGAATCGGTTGCTTTAAGGAACCATGATTGTAGCTTCTGATGCCTACAACTTGTTACATAATACGTATTTTAAGCAAACGAATGAAAAGTTGTATATAGCGGATTATGATGCAGATGATCCGTTTTCCAATTATCAACCTTAGTAAATTAAGTTTTCTCTTGATAGTTTAATCGTAACTTATACACTGATAAGACTTTTAATATTAGATTTAATTTTGGTTAGTATTTTATACGCGGCTCTCATAGAGCGAGAATATTTTCTTGGTAGATTAAAAACACTTTTGCAGACGACGTTTATTCATGTAGTAGGCAACTATCTTTAAATTCTATCGACTAAACAATAAACCTTTGAGTAAAAGACAGAGAGAGAGAGGTGACGTCAGGAAAGCGACAGTTAACTTTTAGTTAAGAGGATATCCACGAGGGAGCACTTATTCGAGTCTGAGCTACTCGGGCAATTTACATTCAGTGCCGTATCCATGCTGATAACCAGCACCCTTACAAAAACCCTACAGCTGGAAACCAGCTATAGGAAGCGACCACAAACCATTGGCGTCCTTTTCGCAAATCGAACGCGAACCAGTACGACTTCTCTCTCTCTCTTCGGAATACTACAGCTGGTAGCCAGCCCCAGAATTTACGAAGCAGTCTCAACGTCGCGTTTCAGGGAAGAACATCTCTAGACTAACTTTCGCCTATACTTAACTAACAATTTGCTAAGAATAAATCAGAAGAAATAAACGACTTTTACTTTAAACAGAATTTAGAATTGGTCACTAAATATAATCCCCCTTCGCTCTCCTCCGCTAACGGGTTAGCTGGAATACTAGCCCGCCCGTTTCCGCTGAAACAGCTCGCATACCAGTTCTTTTAGCAATTCCATCTTTCCTCCAGACCACTCTTCCTCTGTCTGTCTCTTTCTATCTTATAGCATAGACATATCAGTCCCTCCTTCCACCTTCACTTGTATCACCCCTTTCACTCACTCCCTCTATTAAATTATATAATTACTATTATTAAAAAATATATAATTATTATTTAAATTATTTTTCAATCTTTTTAAAACTTCCAAAATATCTTGATAAATCTACAATTTTGTATACAATTGCGTGTAAATCCGACAGAATAAGAGAAATAGAAATTACTAGTGCCGGCAATAAGATATTGAGAAAAGTTTTAAATGGTTTACGTTTTAATTTAAGATTAATTTATAATTTTGAAGATTTAAAAATATGTCGACTAAAAATGGTTAAGATTTGAAAACATTTTTTTGATGATTCAAAAAAAATCATAAGCTTTTTCAAGAGTTTTAATTTTTAATTGATTTTTCATTTTCAAAAATTATCTTGAAAAGAATATTAAAAAATATTTAAACATTTTTTTTAAGATTTTCAAAATTGACAAGAAATAATTTGGGAGATTTTAAGTTCATTTGAAAAGATTTTAAACAATTTAAAACATGGTGCAGATTTTGAAGATCCCAATCTAAAATTTTGAAGCTTTTTAAGGGCATGCGCCAGACTGTCACGTAGCCAGTTCTTTCAAACGAACTTACTCATAAAGTAACAATTTCAATTAATCTCCCTTACCAGAGAGATGCTCATATTGTTTTTCTTTACTTCTATCTGGTACGGAAAATAGATTAGAGTTATTATTTTATAAGTAAGTTCGTTTAAAAGAATTGGTTACGTGACAGTCTGGTACATGTCCTTAAGGAGTTTAAAAGCGCTTAAGATAATAAAAAAATGTCTCAAGACTCATGGGAAAATTTCGAATGAGATTTTTTAAAATTAATTTTTAGACAAATTTTAAAAAATCAAAACTTTTTAAAACACTTCTGAAAATTTGACAAAAATAAGAAAATTTCAAGGGGATTTTTAATAATCTTAAAAGATTTTTAAAAATTTGGGAAGTAATTCGAAACAGTTTGAACGGTATTTAGAAATTAAATTTGTTCTGTAAAGATTAGAAATGTTCTTCAACTTTGACAGACTTTCAACATTTTATTGAATATGAAATATCGAAAAATTTAAAAAATCCTTGAACTTAAATAAATAGACTTTTTCAACAAATCTTTTTGGGAAAGAAAATTCGTATTTTTACATTGAAAATGTATCTGTCTTCTACAAATTTTATCTTTTTTGCTTTAAAATTCAAATAATATGTCAAAAATGAAACTGTTTTTAGTGAAATTCAATTCCTTTTCTTTTTAAGTCGACTATATGGATTAAAACTCATCTTTACAGTTTAAAAACTCAACTATTTTGGTAAAAATTTAAAAATTGTCTCGAAAATTCATCTCCTTTGCACGTTTTTGCTTGATTTCAGGCATTCATTTTTAATCAAGATCATTATTCCTCAGTCAAATAAGAGTTGTTTTTAATGTACTCTCTTAATCCAAATAATTTAAATTTCATTAATACCTATTAAAATTCAACTGATTGAATTGGAGAAAAGTGAGCTATTTAATATGAGTAAAAAATTTCTAGTTTGATACTGGAAAGCTACAAATTGTTTTGTTTAAAAATATTAATTTATTTGGGGCTGTACATAAAATATTAATTCAAAGAAGTTTTAGAAATTCGAAAAGTAAAAAATTTAATACCTTAATAACTGATGAGTGTGCGATATTTTCAGCGTCATTGCAACATTCCTGATTGAGGGAAATAAAAATACGGGAATAATTCAGAAAAATAATCTATTTCACCTTACTTTATTCACTTGGAAGATAATGTCAGGAACACAAGGAAATTGAATTAAAAAGTATATGCGCGTGCCTGATAAACATCACGTCCATAATTTTATTTAGAAAATAAATCGAAAAAAAATTCTCTGTGTTTTAGAAAATTGAAATAATATTATCAGACACTGATTATGAAAAAAAATAACATTGATTTTTACAAAAAAAAATCAAAATAAACTTATGGAAAATAATTAGTTTAAAAATAGTTTTGTAGTGGAATTTTTCTTACTGCAGCTTCTTACCAATTTTCAAAAAATGATTGGATTTGAATAGGATTCCAATACGATTATTTGTTTAAAACAATTTTGCTTATAAACAATTTTTGTTTTAAATTTTAGTCAAATAAGACTTTAATTTCAAAATTTTAATGTTCATAATTAATTCCTAATCAAAAAAACCATTTGGAATTTAAATTTTATTTTTATTGCTAAGTTTAAAGAAAAATTCAAATTGATTAAGGTTTTAATTCAAAATATTTGATTTTTTTTAATAATCGTCCAAATTTTTTTCAGGATTTTTAGAAGTAGTTTGAAAAGTTTTTATTTTTTAAAATTTTCTTAAAAAATTAATTTAAAAAGATGTCATTTAAAATGTTACGATGAATCTTAAGATATTTTTTTTATTATCTTAAACCCTTTTAAACTCCTTAAAAAGGTTCAAAATTTTATTTGGAAATATTCAAAACCCCAGGAACTTTAAGAAAAGTCTTTTTATTATCTTTAAAAATTTCAGTCTCTTTGAAAAGCTTCCAATTTTTTTAATCATAACAAAATTGCCTTAAAATCTTCCACATTAATTCTCAACATATTTTAAGAAATTCAAAACTTTAAGTTAATCTTTCAAATAAAAACGTAAATCATTTTTAAGTTTCCTAAAAATCTTATTGTTGTTACCGATCATTTTTTTGTTTACCGGCAATGACAATTATGATAGCGGTACTCATACTAAAAAGTTTACCAATTATAAATTTTATTATAAAATACAATTACTTATTTCGCAATTTTGATTCACAAAATTGTTGCTGGAATTGAAAATTCTTTTAAATGTTTTTTATTGTGACATTGTAAACATTAAATAATTGTTTTTTTTTAATTTTTAAGAATTTTATATTTCGATTTTTATGCTATTTGTTTAAGGAAAATTCACATTGTTATTTTATTCTGAATTAATTTTCTTACATTTTTACTTAGGATTTCATCTTTTTTGGTCGTGATATTTTTATGTACTATTGTTTATTTTTAGCAGTTCCTATCGTTTTTTTCATACAAATAATTACTAATGAACAATTCGAGTATTTCCTATGACTTTTTGAACCATATTTGATCATTTAAATAAATGTAACTTATTTAAACAGTTATTTATTTACAAAAAAGTTTAGAAATAATGGTATTATCGGAATGAAATGTAATAGTTGGCCATTGTTTGGAGTATTACATTTCTTCGAAAACATAATGTAATTATTTAAACCATTAACTTTTGTTGATTTTGAAATTTTCTAACAATTTAGCCAGAGATGTCCACTTTTTTCTCAAATTGATATCCTGTGCTACTTTTTGTTGAATAATTACATAATTTTGAGTCTTTTATTTTCATTTTTAACGAATTTCTATTATTTTAAGCAATTTTCATTAGCTCAAACAGTTTTTTACGATAGCTTCAAAAAAATAATATAAAATTACATACATACAATTATTTTTCTAAATGTATAGTGTATAAAAAAATATATTAAACCTTTTTTATTTTTCAAACAAAAATAATTTGTTTAAACAATTATTGTTTTAAAATATTTTTAAAATCGTATTTTCTGAGTTAAACATAATATTGAATGATTTCGGGTAGAAAATTGTGATAAAAACGTCATGTCGTTGTTTAAACAATTTTTATTCGTAAACAATCTATACTCAATTTGAAGAAAAATGATAAAAAACAATAATTATTTGTATAAACAATTACATAAAGCTTCAAACAGAATTTTCTACTCCTCAAAAGCATGCAATATTAGGTTTCATTCATGAAATACGATTTTTTAAATATTTTGAGGAAAAATAATTGTTTAAGCAATTTCAGTTTGTTTAAAAAATTAAAAAATATTTAATATATCAGAAATGATTTTATCATGAACATTTATCTTTCACACTACATAGCTAGAAATTAATTTCTTTAGTTGAAAATTAAACTATTTTCTTAGAAAATCTTTTTTTTTTTCGAAAATTAATTTTTTTTGCGTGAAAATTTTATTTATGTATTTTTGGTCAAAAAATTCTCTATGGGGTTCAAGATTCATTTCTTTGGTTAGGAATTCAAGTGTGCTGTTGAAAAATCTTTTTTCGTTTCTTGGTTAAAAATTACATTTTAGCTGAAGCAGTATTCCATTTTCGATTGAAAATTTACCTATTTTAGTGCAAATTTCAACTATTTAATCGAAAATTTATTGATTGATTCTATAAACTTACACCAAACTCTCGCTTTCAGTCCAATGTTCGGGGTTGCCTTCAAATAACCTTGGACTGATTTTGGGGGGATTGAAACGTAAACAGTGAGTGCCGCCTGCTTCGTTTCCAATTGGAAAATATATAATGATATTTATAATGTTGCAACCGCTCTCGCCCTACTACCCTAAGAAACTACGGGATCAAGCAATTCTAGAAAGGCTGAGAACATGGTGACTGAAAGCGAGAGTTTGGTGCATTTAATAATTAAATTAATTTCTGCTAGATTTCCTCTAAGTTTTGATATTGTATTGAAATTAGTTTTTTAATGACAAATTTTACTTGCGCAAGATCCTCTAGTCTTTCCCCACCTTATCGTAAGAAACAATAAAATGTTACCAAATCTCTCAACCCCCAAATCGTCTTACCTAATTTTTGGATGATCCATAATTTAGAAGCTTTTCTTGAATACATTATCAAACGTTTCTATTTATAGTGTAATTTTGTCTAATTGTCAGAATTGTCAGAAGCCTCTTACCTTGCAGAATACGGGAACCCTATAGAACAAGTATTATTGTATTGGTTTGATATAAATGCTCTGGAATTGAAAGCATCATGTGGCAACGGTGGAGACTACAAAGCTAGGATGACCAACGCTGAAAATGCTTATCGAGTTCATGGCAGGTTTTTATTTGATAATAATAAAGTTATGGCAAAAGTGAACTTCTATAAGAAGCCGTAAGTTCGGGCCTACTACGCGCATGCGCACATCGCATTAAAAGCAGCGTGCAATCGCTCGAGTCTGTCTCTCAAATAGGGCGAGCTTAGGGTGGTAAAAATTCCGCTCGCTTCTTTGGAGTCGAGGCCCTCGTATCAGTGGAGCGCTAGTATTTTCGGAGCTCGTATCTTTGGAGTTTAAGTATATATACAAATTACGTACTATTTTTTAAATAGTTTCCTCCACTCCATACTAACTACAGCCCCTTCCCAAATATACCCTCCAACTGTCTAAATTCACTTCTCCTGATGTCGTTCCACCCACCCTTATCATGCCGTCCGCTCTTCCACCCCCCTCTCCCACTGAACTTTACCGAATACTACTACTACGCCTACTTCCTCGCATATCCTCCCACGCCCTAATCAAATTCCACACTTCTTCCTAAATCGCCTCTACTCAACCCTCTTTATTCTTCCTTCTCCTACTGTCCTTCCCATGCTAACCTTACTAACCATGCTCTACTTTCTTACCTCTACATTCCTTCTACATTCCCTTCCATCCAATACTTCTCTTTTAACTTTCCGTCCGCCCATCCCTCACTCCCCTCCCCCCCCCCATACCTCATACTTTTGAATCCCTATATTATTTTACGTACCATATCACTTTCTTCTTGCTGCCATAAATTATATTCTGGTACAGCTCCTCCTATACTTCCCCTCCACACACCTCTTACTTAAACATCTCTATGAGAACAAAAGAAATATATGTGATGAAAGAAAAATTTCTTTGAATCAAAAGAATTTGGTTTTACATAATTCAAAGAAACTTTCATTTCTGGTTGAAGATTAAAATACAATAAACTTCTCCTATTTCCGCCGTCTTGAAACGTATACGTTCCATAATTTTAAGGCTGCAGGAATCCTACTTTGCTAGAAACAATCAGAATCACCTCCCTAATGAAGTAATGGGTCCTATTGGCACTCGCACTTGCCTAGATTATGAATTTCTCTTCCCTGAACTAGTTGTTGGGATTCATTTGAATTTTAGGCAAGTGGATAGTTATGGGAAACTAATAACAGATGACACAGTAAAGTTTATCCATATCTTTGCCAAATCGGTCTCACAATAGCCAGCATTGCCACAAGTCGGTATTACCAACAGTCCGTATTACTATCAGTCGGCATTACCAACAGTCGGTATTACCATCAGTCGACATTACCAACAGTCAGTAATACCACTAGTCGGCAATGCCACCAGTTGGTATTACCTTCCAACGGTGATACAGACTTATCGTCAATCGGTTACGCATATCTCTACCTACCTTGATGTTTAGTCGGTATATCAGGTGTCTACCTTGCCGAAATGGTTCTCAGGGTTGTATAAATGTAAGCCAATTAAAAGACGTCTCAGAGATATTTTACTTTTTATGCTCAAAATTCGATTTTTTATGGACAAATGATTTAATTTGTCAAAATGGTCCCCGAATATTTTCAGAAGTTGAACAAATACTTTGGCGTCGCGAAAGTCCATTTTTGAAAACAGCCTATTTTATTTTAATTGCGACCGTTTATAGATTATTTAATGTTGGTCTGCCTGGATTTAACTCTGACATACCTCAATTATGTTATTTATATTTATATCAAATAATATACTTAATAAAAAGGAATCTTTTTGGCAAAATTGAGCTTGCGGGATCCCTAAAAATAAATATTTCTAATTATTAAAAAAAATTTGGTTCTGTATCTCACTAAAAGTAATTCAGTCCAGGTTACCAAATTGAAATAATTCATTAACAGAAAATTAAATTAAATAAGCATTTTTGTATGGGGCTATGCCCCTAAATATTTATTTAAATTCTGAAAAAAATAAGGGATCATTTTGACACGAAAAAAAAAACAATTTTAAGGGAACCCTTTTAGAGAGAAAAATAACGCATTTTATAGTACCCTAATAAATGTAATTCATCTTTTAGGGCAATTATTATTTTAAATATCAAATTTTCCAGAGATATTAGCTTTCAAGTATTTCTCATTATTTATTATCCGGTGACGTATACTGATAAATATTCACGACCTACGATCTTTTTTCAGCCAAATTTTTGTGATAAATTCTTATCACTCTTCATTTGATATAGAT
>NC_046662.1:10844958-10855416 GCF_010883055.1 Belonocnema kinseyi | reverse complement strand
TTCAAGTTACTGGAAAGTTTCGTTTACAACTTATCAGTTTTTTTAATAGCGTCAAAGATGAGACAATACTTTCTTAATTTTTATTTTTAAACTGTACTATATAAATTTATTATACTATAAAATGAAAATTTTGTTAACTTTCTGGGACTCAACTATATCATATTTCTAATAATAATAACAATAATAATGAACTAATTATTTTTAGACCAAAAAATATATTCAAATCACTAAAACCACGAAGAATCGATCACGCGCGTTGGTGAGGGAAGGGGGGCGGTCAGAGAGTAAATTAGAAAAACATGCGATTCATTTATCTCTTCGAGGGGGTCTCTCGGGATTTAAGTTACCAAGAAAACAAGACAGATTAAGACGTGTTTAAAGTGCTTCCTATTAAAATATTATTTATTTATTATTTATTATTTTTTTAGTGAATAAAGAATATATTCATTGTGTGTAAAGTGATAAATATTATAGTGAAATTGAAAAGTTTATTTTAAAAAACCAAGTGGTGCAAAAATGCAAATAAAAGACAAAAAAGCAATTGTTACTGGAGCAGCCAGTGGTTTAGGTTTGGCTTTTAGCAAAGAACTTTTACGAAATGGAGCTGCTGTAATTATAACAATTTCTAAAATGTTAAGCTTATACTTATTTAAAAATTTATGTTAGACCATGACTCATGGTTTTCATTTTTTAGGACTTGAATTTTTTTAATGAAAAAAAGTTTTACTGGTGCCGAAAAGTTTTCAAAACTTTTGCAAATTTTTGTTTTTATTCTATGGTTTCAAAAATCGTAGAAAAATTATTTTGTATGCTATTTAAGGTAGAAAGAAAGAGTATAATATTTAAAATGATGAAAAAATCCTGCCGAACACAGGACTTCTTTTTAAATAAAGAAAAAAATCACTTCTTTGGATTCGGATAGGTTAACATTAATTTTTAAAAAGTTAAAAAATTTTCACCTGAAACTGATTTAGTTTATATTAGTGTAATACACCACTATTTTATATTTAAAAAAGAACAATTTTTTAGCCGTAATTTTTGTGAATTGAGACTCCGGATTCAATAACCACACATGAAATTTTACCGAGCAAAAAGGAAGTCCCCTGGAGACTTCAAAACGAATTTTTAATTTTTAATTTTTAAAGGACATACGCGGACGTGAAATAGTATGGCGCATCTTTTTTCCTCTAGACAAAAAGTTGTAGCTTTTGTAGTTTTTGAAATAAAGCCAAAAAACTGACTTTTCTGAAGAAGTCGATTTTAATCTCTTTTTCACTTCAACTCGTGCGCAGTGCTTCAGTCTTTGAAATTTTTTAATGACAATTTCAGGGAATGTGCTTTAGGGTGTCCTTCGATTGACAATGTAATGGGAATTAAAAACCGTTATTTTCAAAAATTGTTATTAATTTTTTCTGATGCTTGGAGCGAGTCGAACCTTGTAACTTCCAGCGTTTCGTTTAGCGAGGGAATTTTGAGCAGTCAAATACTTCTCGCGAGAAAAATGCGGAGAAAGGTGTAATGAAGTTTTCTGGAAAGTTTCAGATGAATATATTTTATAGTTTTAGGAGTAGTTATGATTTAAGTGAACGTCAGCGCTGGAGTCTTTGAGCGTACTATGTACTCTGAGACTTTCCACTGTGTCACGTTCTCTCGCTAGTGAGTTGTTGCTTAAAATATGATAGTATGCAATTTTTTAGTGAAAAACAGTTAGACGAAAATAAGTTAACAAAATATTCATAAATTCTATGTAATTTTCATTGTATTTTTCCGTTACATTAAAACATTAAACATTAGATGTACATAAGATAATCCTACATTTAAATCTAAAGGAAACGAAAAAATACATTGAAAATTAAATAAAATTCATGAATATCTTGTTAATGTATTTTATCTGAAACTTTCCAAAAAACTTCGTTACATATTTCTCCGCATTTTTGCGGCGAAAGTTATTAGCTTGCTCAAAATTCTCTCGCTAAACGAAACGCTGGAAGTTACAAATGTTCGATTCGCGCCGAGCATCAGAAAAAAATTAATAACAATTTTTGAAAACAACGGTTTTGAATTCCCATTACATTGTCAATCGAAGGACATCCTAAAACACATTCCGTGAAATTTTTATTAAAAATTTTCAAAAACTCAAGCACTGAGCACGAGTTGAAGTAAAAAACGGATTAAAATCGACTTTTTCAAAAAAGTCAGTTTTTTGGCTTTATTTCGAAAACTACAAAAATTACAACTTTTTGTCTAGGAAAAAAAAGATGCGCGATAAACGTTCACGTCCGGATATGTACTTTAATAATTTAAAATCCAAAATCTGTTTTGAAGCCTCCAGGGGACTTGCTTTACGCTCGGTAAAATTTTATGCGTGGTTATTGAATCCGGAATCTCAATTGCCATTCTTACTTTCTACCTAAAACAATATTAAAATATAATTTTTTTACAAATTATACACCTATAGAAGAAATATTAAATAAAATTGTACAAGAAAATAATTATTAGTTCAATTCATTTTAGTCATTTTTTTCAGACTATAATTTTGGTAGATATACAAGAAACTGAAGGAAAGGCAATTGCAGAAAAACTAAATTCAGAATTTGGAAAGAAGCGAGCAATATTTCTTCATTGTGACGTCACGAAAAATTCAGAATTTGATGGTAAGTAAAAATAAGGTAACAATAATTTGCTATTCTATTTGTAATTAAAAACTAAAATCAGTCAAATTTTAATTTAACAAATAAGCAAATAGAGCTATTTCTTTATTTATTCAAGAATTGATTTCTTTATTTCATTATTTCTTTATTATTTAATTTGACTATTTCTGTAAAGTTTCATTTCTACATTTGTTTATTTCTCCATTTCCTTATTTCTTTATTTCGCTATTTAGTTATTTCGTTATTTCATTATTTCGTTATTTTGTTATTCCATCATTCCTTTATTTCTTCATTTTCTTATTTTTATTAATTTAATTCTTCACTTTGTTTATTCGTATATTTCTTTATTTTTGATTTCCTTAATTATTTAAATGAATAATATAGATGTCTTAATTAATTTTAGCAATATTTTTGCAGCAACTTTCAAGGAAGCAGTCAATATTCTGGGAGGACTGGATATTTTGATAAACAACGCTGGTGTTGTCAATGAACAAAACTTTGCTAAGGCCGTTGAAGTTAATGTTGTAAGTTTAAGCAAAAAAATTAAAAATTCATAATGAAAATTCGCTTCACACTATTAGGTAATTATTACATATAAAATAAAATCCACTTAGTTTTTTTTCTTCGAACCTCCACATTCCTTTTCAACAAAGATTAAAATTTTTTAATTTATTCAGAGGATTCCAGTTTTTCAATTAAAGATTTTAACGCGCTGAAGAAACAGTTTTGAAAGCTGTTTTGTTATTTTTTTTTAATTTGAACTATTTGAAATTGAATTCATGAAATTGAAATATCAAATAGTAGAAAAAATATTTTTTTAATTAAGGGATTGTATGAAAAAAAAATACTTTTATAAAATGTATGGTTATTAGTAACATTCAAATTTTCAATTATTAATTTCATTATTTACTGTCCGCAAGAAAAAAAAACGTTTCCGTAAATTTTATTAAGACTTGTGAATATTAAGTGAATTGAGTTGAACCTAAACATTTCTCTCAACAATTATCTACGAAATACAATTAATGAATCATTATTTTTCAAATATCACTTCCCATAAGTCTGTTTTATATGGTCCCAAAAACACCTCATAAGTGAAAAATTGGGTTTCGCGTGTTCTTAGCGCTAATTATGATTTTTTTGGCGGCTTTTAAAATTTTTTATTTTAAATTTTTTTTACGACTAAAAACAAAAACTACGCTGCTATCGAAAAGTGGCTTATAACAAATTTGTACATATTTCCAGGGCGTGCAATTTTAGTTCATTCTTTTTTTTTCAAATCTTTCATAGTTTGACCAAAAAATGGAATTTTTGGATTTTTCATTATTTTTAGTACAATCAAATTTAGAATTTTCAACTTTTTGACCGAATTAAAAAAGTTGTTATGATAATCTTGTAGGACTTTCAAAAATCAACGTTTTTCATCTCTTGACTTTTTTCATATCTTGCGTTTTTGGGCTTACAATTTCATTTTATTTTTATTTTTAAAATGCCACAGATAGACAGACAGACCCCTTTGTAAAAATCATTTTTTCTGACTCAGGGGGTCTCAAAACGTGGAGATTTATTTGATGAAAACCGACCAAGTGAAATTTTACATATAACCAATACCTTCTCATCAGGGTGAAAATGTAAATACTGTAAACAGTTATGTTTGCTAACTTCAATTAATTACTACATTACTTAGAGTGAAAATATGATAAAAAGGAGAAAATTTGAGAAAACGACAGCAATTATCTAGCATTACTATAGGAGAATATTGTTACAAACAATAATAATTTGTTTAAAAATTTATGTTTGCTAAATTGAATTAGTAAAAACTGCGCAAAAATTTAAATTTTTAAGAAAAAACCACAACTTTCTAGCATCATTCCAAGGGAACATTATTAAAAGAAATAATAAATTATTCAAAAATATATTTTTTTTGACTAATTAATTATTACCTCACTGTAATTAAAAAGCGGGCAAAAATTGGAACATTTTAGAAAAACGTGCAAGTTTCTATAGCATTATTCTAAGAGGATATTATTTTAAATTATGATAAACTGCTTGAGGGCATGTGATACTTAGAAAATTGTCGATTTTACCAGTTTTAGGTTCCCCCGGCTTTTGTTCTAGAATAATAAATATTTTGTCTTAAAAATTTGGGAAATGATAGCGAACATGCTAACGGACGTCCCCACATACTTTTTTTGTAGGGTAATTCAAAAAAGTTTTAATTTAGCAAAATGTGATTAATTTGCATAGCGCTTAGAAAATAGTATCGATTTTTTCAGTGTTAGATTTCCGCGGCTTTTTTCCTAGGATAAGAAATATTTTGCGTTCAAAATCTGGGAAATGATAGCAAACATGGTAACGGACGCCCCCACAGACTATTTTTGTGTTTTTTTTTATCAAAAAATTTTTGATATTGCTAACAACGTGCGTGTATATTTCAAGGTTATGTGTGTTACAATTCACCTGAGCGTTACTTCCAAACTACACAATATTTTTGGCCGAAAACTTTGGACTTACAAATGAACATAGTAACTAATCTCCCGGAACTAAACTTGTTTGCAGGCAGTCAAAAAAATTTATATCATAAATAATTTCCAAATTATCAGAAAGGGAGAGATGAAAAACGACGTAACCTCAAAATAATGCATATGCATAAAATTTTTATTTAGCACAATCAAATTTTTTTGTTATTATCCTTCAAAAAAGAGTCTGCGGAAGTCCGTTATGATATTTTACAACATCTCCGAATTCAGTTTTTAAACATTTTTATTTTTGTGGAAAAAAGTCGGGGAAACTGTAAGTATCACATGCCCTTAAACAATTATTTATTTTTAATTTGATTGATTATTGCCCTGCTCTAACCAAACAGTGAAAAATAAGATGAAAACTCGAAAAAGAAACTCAAATTTCGAACTCTATTCTAACAGACAATTGTTAAAAACAATTTGTGTACAAATAAAATTATTAGAAGATGATTGGGATAGGGAATATGGAAAGCTGGAGAAGAGGGGATTAGAGAAGAGAGAGAGTAAAGAAGTATGAGAGGCAAGTTATAGTAGTCAGAGAATGTATAGGTCAGCAATGAGGAGGGGAATCATGGGAAAGGAAGTACAGGAAGAGTAAAATCGGAGGGGAAAATTGATGGGAAGGGAAGTATCAGAACGGAAGAGGGAATATGGGAGTGAGAATATGACGGGAAGGGAAGGAGTTGGTAGAAGGTGGGAAGTTAATGGCAAGTGGGGAAGGGGGAGGACAAGAGTGTCACTAGGATGTTGGAGAGTGTAGGAGATGGGAATATAAGAACGGGTGGGATAGGATAGAAAGAAGTAGAGAGAGAGAGAGAGGATGGAGTTAGATGATGAGGGGGAGATCTATTTTCACGGTACCTTGATACTATGACAACGAGAATTAAGATTAATAAAATAAGGAATTTTAATAGTTTTAATTTTTAATAAAATATGCATAATAACATAATAATTTTTTAACATGAAAGACAGCAGTCATACGAGGAAGTTTATTAGCAACCCAACAAATGGGGAAAGACACTGGTGGGAAAGGTGGAGTGATTGTAAATGTCTCATCAATTGCAGGACTTCAAGCGATTCCTAATTGTCCGATTTATTCAACAACGAAACATGCTATCATTGGTTTCAGTCGATCTTTTTCTGTAAGTCAGTATAAAAAATATTATTCCTTTTTCAATTTAAAATTATTTGTTATTCTCGGTTTATTTATTCTCATTTCTGAATTTGAAGGCTTGGAAAACAGAACCGAACGTGCGCTCGAGCAGTATCCAGGAGTGGGGATGAGGCACAAAAGATGCGACGTAAGAGAGAACGGGTTCCGTTCTCTCTTTCGACTCGTTTTCTGCGCGTCATTCGCACTCCTGACTACTGCTCGAGCGCTCGTTCGGTTCCGCTTTCCGAACCTCAAATTGTACTTCTTTGCGATTCAATTCAATCGCTTTGTAGCTTCTCTTCTTAACATTTAATTATTCCTATTTTTTGCAATGATTTCTTCTTTATTTTTTCTTCTCCAACTTTATTTTCTGCTTTCCTACTTTATCCGTATACCTGTAACTGACCCCCCCCCTTCATCCCTCCCCCCTCTCTCTCTCTTTTTCCATACACTCTTTTATTTCTTTTTTTCTTCAATACAGTGAAACTCTTCTATAGCACCGATTTTGGGGCTGACAGTGGGTGGAAACTAACTCATTATAGCCCGCTCCGCAAATGTATGTTAACATCTTAGTGCTCGCCTGAGTGACAACCGCAGATCCCGCGCACCCCGTGCAGCTCCTTACACACCTACCTGCAGCGCGGCGTCAGTTCTCAGAAGGGCTATTGAAGGGTTTCACTGTACTTATTTCTTTTACAAAGATTGTAATACAGTTTATGTATTTTAGCAACCTTATCATTATCAACGGACAGGCGTACGAATATTAGTTCTTTGTCCTGAACTGACAGACATTTCTGTGTCTGAAAATTCATCAACCAATGAAAATTTTCAATGTCCGGATCTTATTGAAATTGAAAAAAATATTCATCCCCAAAGGTAATTTGTCTTTCCAGGGGACATCCACAAATTACGTAAGGTGTTTTTCTCAAATTTTCAACCCCACTCCACCCATGTAAAATCCGACACGATTTGATTCGAGCCCCCTCCCCCCCCCTCCGATTTTATAATAAATTAAATTTAAACAAAGTTTGCGAATTTTTCAAAAGATCAACCTGCAAAGAGTACATTTCAAAAAATACTAAATACATTTTAAATTTTTTACTTGAAAAGTCTATTTTATTGTCGGTACTAAATAATTATCTTTTGCTTGAAAATTCTTTGGTTGAAAATTTGATTATGTATTGAACATGTAACTATTTTTTTAAAAAGTCAACTTTTTGTCGAAAATTCAACTAATTGGTCCAAAGCTAAACTACTCAACGATTTGATAAAAAGTTGTATTACTTGGTAGAGAATTCAACTATTTTGTTGAAGATTTGTCCTGTTGGATTAAATATTCATCTCTTATGGTAAAAAGTTACTTTTTCGGTTAAAAGTCAACTTTTTTGTTAAAAATTCGACTTTTGGGTCCAAAAATTAAACTATCTTCTAAAAAATTCGCTCTTTTGGCTTAAAAATTTCAACAGTATGGTTAAAAGTTTTACTTTTTAATTGAAAATTTGTTCTTTTTTGTTAAAGATTCGCATTTTTTCGTTGAAAATTAATTGTTATAACTTTTCCCAATTTTTTATTCCCTTTTTGTTGAAAATTTACCTTTTTAAGTTGAATTCACCTCTTTTTGGGGAAAGGTCTTTTATTGAATGATTAGCTTTTGGTTAAATGTTTAACTATGTGGTTAAAAAGTCATGTGTTACGTTGAAAATTCGCTTATTTTTAATTGCAAATTTCATTTTTTCAACTGAAAATGTAACTATTCTATTTTTGGTGCCAATTTATCTTGTTGTTTAAATTTTTAACTATTTTTTTTTAATTATTTTTTTTAATTTAAGATTCATCATTCTAGTGTTAAAATAATTTCTTTGCTTGAAAATTTAACTATGGCGTTGAAAGTTTTTTTGTTGGAAACTAATTTTTTAACAAAGTAATTTGTCTATTCCAATTTTTTCTAGAAAGGATCGTTCAATCACTCGCTCCTTCAACCACAAGAATGAGTAAGACCCCCCCCCTCCTCCTCACAAATCGCCGTACGTAATTTTTGGATGACCTGTTATTTGATCATTTAAAATTTAAATCAAATTGTAATCAATTTCGAAAATAAAGACTTATACTAATTGGAAAATAAAATATTTTTTAGAGTTGAAAACGTAGCCCATGGACTAGTTTACGCCATTAGATGTGCTCAAAATGGAAGTATTTGGGTTAGTGAAGAAGGAAAACCAGTATATGAAGTTCAATTACCAGATACTTTACCTGCAAAAACTAAAATTGAAGATAATTAATTTTAAATAAATTGCACTATTTTAATATGTGTATATGATTAAAATAAAAATATAATTTTGACTTTAAAATAAATTTATTTTTTAGATGTCACTAACTAAACAAAATAAAAAGAGCATTGTGGTTAAAAAATTGAATTCAAAAATGTTTTGCACTTTTCTTGTCAAAATTTTCAATAAAACTATTTTCTGTATTATAATATTGAATCTTGTACTTCTTTCTATAATACATAAAGTTTTATTAAAATTTGTGAAATCGTTTCAGAAATATCGTTACTTAAAAAATATATAACTCTTCACATTATTCGAATTTATTCCGAAGTTTTATCATTTTGCAAAATTGAAAAGTTTTGCTTCAAAATCTTCTAAATTCTTCTCAGAAATTTTAGGAAATTATTTGAAATATATATTAAAACCAGTTATTTTCTTTCAAAATCTGAAATCCCTACATTTTTATTTAAAAATTTTTAAATCTTTTCAAATTTAAAATTATTTTTAAATCTTTTTAAAACTTGTAGAGCTTTGAAATATATTTTAAAATAATTCAAAGTGTTGCTAAATTTATTTAACTGCTACCCATTTTTTTTTTTTTCTTAATTTTTTAAATCAACCAGATTTTCTTTTGACATATTTTGAAATTTTTTCATAATCGTGAATAATATTTTCTTTCGAGTTATTGAAAAAATCAAGTTTTTTCCCTTGCAAGTACAGTGAACTCTTGCCTATTACAAGGGCCGAAAACCGTCAACATTTGGGTATTTCAGGGCTGGAGGGGCCCCCACCTCAAGAGGTGATTTTGTTAAACCAAATTTATTGGCTGTCCCGATCTTGCATCCACGCGCGCGTTGCAAGCATGTGTGCGTCCATGCATTTGCGCATTGAGTATTGTAGCATGACGTTGCGGTCATTCTAGGATAGGTGGAAATATCAGGAAAGTTAGCATAGTTCGTGCATCATGACATGGGACTGCATACGGCTTTTTGAGAAAATATTCTGAACGTAAAAGTAAGTTATAAATAGCGGAATAGTAATATCTTTCTAGTCCAGAATGCATTTGCCGAATTCTATTTCATCCTTTTATCGTTTGAAGATATTTCAGTTTCACGAAGCAAAATCAAAGATCCGAAATTTGAAATTAGAGTATCCGATTCTGATCAAAACGAACTGAGACATACATTCTACAATTGACAAATATTACTATTCGTACATTTATCACTTCTTCTACATTTGGAATATTTTCTCCAACAAGTTTTCTACGTTCCCATGACGTCATGTTAAAATACTCAATTCAAACCAACGAGATCTTTCCCTCTGTAGGCCTCTTTTTAATTGGTTAGCCACTGACGCGGGAGAGAACGTACGGGGATCGTGTTGGGAGGTGACGAAAAAGTGCAATTTGAAATATCCCAGCATGGGTAACTTGAAATACGTTACTCTGGAACCTAATTTTACAATTGTAAGATCAAGCAATAATTTATTTTAATTAGATACTAGAATTATTCAATTTGAAATTGTTATTCTATCACAGAAAAATAACGTAATATATTGTGCAAGTGCAAGCATTGCATTTATTAGTATATTGTGAAACAATATACGAGGGTAGTTCAATAAGTCCTTAGAATGACCAACAGATGGCGCGCGAATCGCTCCAAATCATTTGTTTTCAGTCAGCACCACTCCCGACTAGATAGATGGTGCAGTCGCAGTCCACATCTTCTGAGTTTACGTGTTTTTATAACCATTTGAAAAAAAAAATGGTTCGTTAAGAAAAATTGAAAAAAAACGAGTTCAGAGCGGTAATCAAACATTTTCATTTAAAGGGTTTAACTCCATATGAGATAAAAAATGAATTGGACTCA
>NC_046662.1:10821634-10844858 GCF_010883055.1 Belonocnema kinseyi | reverse complement strand
AGAGCTCCAAGGAGATTATGTTAAAAAATAAAAAAAAATTTACCCAAAAAAAATTGTTTTTATACTTCATTCTAAGGACTTATTGAACTACCCTCGTATATTACTCTTAAATGGGGTTAAACTTTCATCATCAATTTTTGGCAAATTTAAATTTTTATATTTTACTGTGATTTAAAAGTAAATTTTTTATTTATTTTATCGTCTGAATGGGTATGATGTTTCAGGTAATCAACTAATCCTCTCGAAAAAGTCAAACGATTCTTGTACTTCCATTTCATTTAAGACCTTGGAGTATATGGAACAATTAATTATATTTTAGATGTGAAAAATTCCAATCTAAAGGCCCCTTAAATGATATTACTAGGGAGAGGATTAGAGCCACTGTGATTAAGCTGACGAACGCAGCTCGGATTTCACATGTGGAGAACCGTACCAGTGTAAGGAAAGTAACTTCTTTTAGTAACAGCTACAGTTACGCTTCTTATCAGAAAAAAACAGTGTGCAGTAGTGGGGCCACCTGGAAGAAGTTAAACTTTGATGTATTACACAGTTCAACAAGGTTTTTGTTGTTGGGCAACTGTGTGCCATGTTCTGCGTAGAATCTGAATCTGAGGTCAGAATTGGTTATCTAAAGAATGATAAAAATTTGTGTGGTCTTTCCTGCTAGTTCCATCATTTCATATTGCTCTTACCCTTAAAACTAAGCTTTTGAGATCTTACTTGCGATTTTTCCTTTGCAAAGTGAAGACCATTTTAAGTTATGACATATATCCCCACTACATCATGAGCATTCACATTAACGCTATTGTGGATGCACTGTCTTAGTAATAAAAATGACTATTTTCTTATATGATATCTGTAATCAGCGACCCCGAAAATCCCCAAGTGAAATTTTTTATATAATAATATGTTTGGTAAATTGTTAAATTGGTTTTTGGTAAATTTTGATGCGCCATTTTGAATCCGTGATCTTGAAAGTAGAAAATTTTAGTTTTCTGACTTCTTATTGGTACTAAGCGACCCATAAAATCTCTAACTTCAAAATTTATAGAGAAATCATCCAGTATGAAAATGTATGCCTCAAGGTGTTAATGTGATTGCTCAGGATGTAGTGGGGATATATTTCATAATTTAAAATGGTCGTAATTTTGCAAGGAAAAATACTAAGTTAACGCTTAAAAGCTTACTTTGGAGGGTAAGAGAAAAAACGAATCCATTTTTTTTAATGATATATAGAGATAAGAAAAAAATTCGTTTTTGTACATTTATATTATATTACATACAATCATATAAATTTTCTTGAATTAGACGTTTAAATAAATTGTTTAAATAATTTATTACGGTTTATTACCATTTTCTCTTAGAATGGAGTTAAAAAATCGAGGTTTTTTCCAAAATTTTCCATTTTTTAACTTTTTGGTCAGAGCGCACTAATAATAAATTAAATTTGTCAGTTTTAATTGTTTGAACCAATTATTATTAATTATAATATTTACTCAGAAGAATGCTAGAAACTTGCTGTTCCTTTTGAAATCGTCACCTTTTTGTCCACTTTTCAACTAGAATAAGGTAATAATTAATTCATGTTAAAAAAATAATTCTTTAAGCAATGTGTTATTGTTTATAACTATCTTCTCTTAGAGCAATGTTATAAAGTTGTGGGGTTTTCTGAAATTGTCAGCATTTCTATAACTTTTAGGAAGGAACAAATAATTAATATTAATATTAAATTAAGCAAAAAGGCTCTTAGTAACCACTTCAAGGAAAATTTTCATTTAATACGATTCATATAAAAATTTGAAGAATATTCTAAATATCTGTCTCATTATGGAAAAGTATATTCACAAAAAGAAGATGATTTATAAAATGACTCTCTTTAAGGTTTATTCATTATTCGGTCATAACTAAAAAGCCAAAAGAATGTCGAAAATTTCAGAAAAAACTGCAACTTTCTAGAAATTATCAAATAGAAAATAGCTCTAAACATTAATAAATTGTTTTAACAATTGTTTTTGTTAACTTATGTTAATAATTACCTGACTAAGCGAAAAGTAGACAAAAAGTTAAAAATTTCAGTAAAACCCGCAACTATCCACAATTATTATAATCTAGCAATAATAGTTTATTTAAACAATTATTTCTGCTATAAACTTCAATAATTATTACCTCACACTAAATGTAACATGGGCGAAAAGTGAATATTTTACAAAAAAAATATAATAATAAATATAGTATTATGAATACCTATATTATAAATAATAATAAATAGTTTGAACAATTATTTATTTTCCAACTCCAAGTGAAAAGTGAAAAATAAATTTAAAAATTCAGAAAAAACCGTGACTTTCTAACTCTATTATCAGAGAAAATTGGTAAAAACAATAATATACTGTTCAAACGATCTATTTAGAAATCGAAGTGTCAGTTCTCAGTAGTATTGCATGTAATAGAAACAAATTGTATTCTTAGATGTCTTATCATTTTTTTTCCTAATTATTTAATAATTTTCTCTTTGTTTTAAATTTATTGAAATCTTTCCAAATTTTTCAATTATTTTTTAAATTTTGTCTAAACTTTAAAAATCTTAAAACCTTTCAGTGTTTTTGTCGACAATTTTGAAAAACTTTTAGAATGGTTTGTAAACTTTGTCAATATTCTGTTAAAATTCTTTTTTCAATTAAGAATTGTTTTTAATTTTTTATGGATTCTTGGGAAATTTTTTTTTATTCTCTACAAGCTTCTCAGAATTTAAAAAAAATTTTTTCGCAATCTTCAAAAATCTACTTCTTGATACAAAGTCTTTGAATTCTTTAAATATTTTAAATATTCTTGAATTTATTTTTTATTTAGTTGTATTTTTAACCAAAGAAGATTAATTAGTTTCTAAAAGACACTAACTTTATAAAAAAAATAGTTTAATTTTGCAACCCAAAAATATGAATTTTCAACAAAGAAGGATTTTTCATTCAAAAAAGAAAGAAAAATGTAAGGCTAATATTCTAGTTCGAAGGAAAAATAATGTTTAATAAAAAATAAAAATTCCGAATAATTTTTTATTTTTAAAGTTTCTTTGCTTATTTGCTTTAAAGTTATACAATTATAACTTTCCTAAATGTCTTGAGAAAAATTAAAAAGATTTTTTAAAAACTATGTAGAGAATTTCATAGTTTATTTTATTTTTTATTTAACAGGATTTTACCAAACTTTAGAGAAAATTCGTGCCAATAGTTTTAAAGATTTTTAGCACTTTTCGACACTTCTGAAAATTAAAAAATATGTTATACATTTTCTTAAATTTTTTTAAATGTTTAAAAATATTTTTATTCTCTGCAAACTACTGAAATTCCTAAATAATGTTTAAACTAACTAACATTGTTCCTAAAATTGTCCTAAAGTCTTCTAAATCCATTTTCTCATAATTTTTGAAATCTTTTAAAATGTTTCAAAATCTTTTTTTATATTAATTTATAGTCCATTTTTAAATAATGAAAGCTGTCAAAATAAATGTGTTCAATTATTCTAAATTCTTTAAAAAGCTACATTTTGTTTTAAGTTTTTTAACTCTCTGTAAATTTTACAATATTTTTGAGATTTAAAAAAAAGTTCTAAATTATTTTTGAAAGTTAAAAAAGTTTTCAATATTTTTTTAAAATTATTCGAACATTTTCTAACCAATTTTGAAGACCCTGCAAAATAAAAAATGCCTTAAAATCTTACCGAATCTTTTTTAACGATTTTGAGAATAGTTTGGAATGTTTCGAAGTCTTTTCAAATATTGTCTTAAAATGTATTGTATGAAATAAAAAATCATTGACAATTTTTCCAGAAATCTGAGGAAAAGAGTTTTATTCTCTTGAAACCCTTCAAAATTCTTAAAGTTCTTCTGAATTTTTTGTTTTAAATCTTCAAAAATCTTCGTTTTCATTTAAATTTATTAAAATCTTTCCAAGATGAAAATTATTGTTTTATTTTTTTTTAAACTTCTAAATATCTCTCAAATTTACTTGAATTTGTTGTAAAGTTTGTACTATCATAAAATTCAAAAACAGGATTTTAAAATATTGTGCATTCTTTTCCGAAATTGTAGAAAATCATGTAAAATATTTTTAAATATTGTATTAAAATTATTTTTTTCTACATAACAAGTCAATTTATATTTTCCCTGGAATCGTGAAATACAAATTTTATTATCTTAAAATCCCTTAAAAACTTAAAATTGTCATTTCAAATGCTTCAAAATCTACATTTTTTAAAATATTTTTAATTTTTAAATTAATGTAGAATATTTCTGAAATTTTTGAAACTTGAAAATATCTTTCGGAATAATTAAAAGTTTTCCTAACTTTTTTTTCTAAACACTGTAAAAAAATTGTTTAAATCCTTAAAATCAAGGCTTAAATATCAGTTCAGATATTCTTTACATTATTATATATTTCTTTAAGAAAAGGAAAAATTTACGATTTCTAAAATAGGTAAATATTTTATTTCTTCATCACACACAAACAATGTTTAAAAAATTTTAAATAGTTTTCCCATAGCCAATTTTTCAATGCACTTTTACTATTTCTTCATATTTCTAATGCATTACCAGTTCACTTTTACTTTCTAATTGCCTCTTAACCTCTTCAGTTAAACTCCTCTCTGTAAATTAATTAGAAAATAAAAAAATATAGTCACCTCATATTTTTGGTGATACAAAAACAGCCATTTTTTAAATTTATTTAAATTACCTGTTTTTATTTTCCGTACAAGTTCCATCGAAGGGATGTCTCCGAACGTTTTCTGCACAAATTCCACAGCATTCAGGAAATCGATTTCCTATTCGCATTAGTGAACGTAATTTTTTTGTATAGCAAAAAATTCCATCTGGAAGACAAACGTTTAATGAAAAAGTGATAAGACTCAAACAAAGAAGAATGAATACAAGAACTGTTACTCGATGCATGATTATAATCGACTAATCCTCTCGAAAAAGTCAACGATTCTTATACTTCCATTTCATTTAAGACCTTGGAGTATATGGAACAATAAATTATGCTTGAGAGGTGAAAGATTCCAATCTAAAGGCCCATGAACTGTTAATACTAGGGAGCGCATTAGAGCCACTGTGATGTAAATTGACGAACGCAGCTCGGATCTCACATGCGGAGAACCGTACCTGTTTAAGGAAAGTTACTTTTTTAATAACGGTTAAAGTTACGTTATTTATCGAAAAAAAAACAATGTGCAGTAGTGGGGCCACCCGGAAGAAGTGAAACTTTGATGTATTACACAGGTCAACAAGGTTTTGTTGTTGGGCACCTGTGTGCCATTTTCTGCGTAGAATCTGAATATGAGGTCAGATTTGGTTATCTAAAGGATAATACAAATTTTGGTGGTCTTTCTTGGTAGTTCCATCATTTCATATTGCTCTTACCCCTAAAACTAAGATTTTGAGTCGTTATTTGCGATTTTTTCTTGCAAAGTTAAGACCATTTTAAGTTATGAAATATATCCCCACAACATCATGAGCATTCACATTAACTCTATTGTGAATGTACTATCTAAGCAATAAAAATTACTATTTTCTCATATGATATCCGTAATCACCGACTCCGAAAACCCCAAATGAAATTTTGTAGATACTAATATCGTTTTTGGTGAATTTTGATGCGCCATTTTGAATCCGCGATCTGGAAAATGAAAATTTTAATTTTATGACTTCATATTCGTACTAAGCTACCCCAAAAATCTCTAACTTCATATTTTCAAAAGAAATCATCCAGTATGAAAATGTTCGCCTCAAAGTGTTTGTTGTGAATGCTCAGGATGTTGTGGGGATCTATTTCATAACTTAAAATGGTGGTGCCTTTGCAAGGAAAAATCGTAAGTAAGCACTCGAAAGCTTATTTTGCAAGGTAAGAGCAGTGTCAAATGATGCAACTAGGAAGAAAGACCAGAAAACTTTAATCATCCTGTACATAACCTCGAAAGTTGCATAAATATCGCCCAGAAATTTGTTCGAATCTACAAAAAACACATCTATTTTTTTAATGATATTTAGGGGTAAAAAAAGTCACAATTAGCCACATAATACGAATAAAATATCACTCTTTCAATATTACCCCCATACCTGTCTTATTTGCATATTTCGTTAAAAATTATTTTTTTTTTAATTATTCTTTCATCTTGAAAAATCATATTTTTGGTTAAAAATTCGTTATTTTTTTTGGTTGAAAATCATTTTTATGATTTTTTTGCTATTTTTTCAATACAAATTATTTCTATATAAAAAATACTGCTTTATACTAATAATTATATCTTTGCATATATCTCTTAAATAATTTATTGTAGTTTTTAGCAATTTTCTCTTAGAATAGAGATGGAAAGTCGCGTTTTTTTTTACCAAATTTCCAATTTTTGTCAAATTTTCAATTAGCGCGAGTTAAAAGTTAATAAATGTTAACAAATATGATTGTTTAAACAATATTTATGAAATTTTCAACTTTTTGTCCACTTTTCACTTGAAGTGAGTTAATATTTAATTTCATTTCTCAAATATAATTGTTTGAACATATTATTATTGTTTATAGATATCTCCTTCTATATTAATGACAGAAAGTTGCAATTTTTCTTAAATTTTTAACTATTTATCTATTTTTCACTTGGAGTAACTTCATAATTAATTAAATTTAGCAATAAAAATTGTTTAAACAAATTATTATTGTTTACAACTATCATCTTTTAGATAAGTGCTATAAAGTTAATG
Organism: Belonocnema kinseyi; assembly: GCF_010883055.1. Classification (NCBI taxonomy): domain Eukaryota; kingdom Metazoa; phylum Arthropoda; class Insecta; order Hymenoptera; family Cynipidae; genus Belonocnema; species Belonocnema kinseyi. The sequence continues at coordinate 10,838,110 of NC_046662.1, read as the reverse complement.
TTTTTTCAAAAATGTTTTACTTAGCTTTGCCTTTTTTAGTTATTAACAAAAAAAATCATTTTTTGAAATTTCTTTCTTTTTTGTAAATCTATTTTTCTGAAATAAAGCAGATATTTGAAATATTCTTCAAATTTTCAATATGCATCATAATAAATGTAAATTTTTCTTGAAGTAGTTACTGAAATCCTTTTTGTTTAAATTAATATTAATATTTTCTATTTGTTCCTCACTGAAAAGTTAAGAAAAGCTGAAAATTTTAGAAAATCCCGCAACTATCTAGCGTTATTATACACGGAGATAGTTCTAAACAATAAAAATTTGTTTAAAAAAATTTTTTTTAAATATCCATTATTAAATTTTTCTTAATGAAAAGTGGACAGAAAGTTAAAATTTAAGTAAAAACCACAGCTTTCTAGCAATTATCTAAGAGAAGACAGTTATAAACAATAATACATTTTTTACACTATGTTTGTTAATTTAAATTATTTATTACTTTACTAAATGAAAAGTCGGTAAAAAGTTCAATTTTTGAAAATAATCCGCAAATATTTAGCATTAATAAAGAAGAGGATCGTTATAAACAATACTCACCTGTTTAATTTGTCTTTTTTGGTAGAAAATTAATCTTCTTCGTTGGAAATTTATTTATTTCGTTGAAACCGAATCTATTTTGTCAAAAACTAAACAATTTGATTGAAAACTCCTTTTTTGTTGAAAAGTCAACTGTTTTGTTGACTTTTTTTACTATTCTATTCTTATTTAAAAGTTAACTTTAATAATTTAATAATTCCTTAAGAAATAATTATTGAAATGTCAACTCTGTTGCTGAAAATTCTTTTTCTGTTGAATTAATCTATTTTTTGTTTAAAACTTAAATTTGTTAGTTAATAATTTAACTATTTGGTGAAAAGCTCTTATATATTTTTTAATTTAACTTTTTTATTAGAAAGTAATTAGGTTTCTATAAAATTAATTTTACTGAATTAATTTTTTTATTGTTTTTTTTTTAATTTGCCAATTTGATTTTTTTATTGGAAATAAATATTTTTCACTGTAGATTCAACTACTCCAGTTTTCTTTGTTGAAGATATATCCTTTTTAATAGAAATTTAATCCTCTTGGTGGAAAATTAATATGTTTGATAGAAGATTTTACTATTCCGTCGAAAACTCTTGCAATTTGTTGAAAATTTGTCTTTTTTATAGGAAATTAATCTTCTTGGTTAAAAATACATTTATTTTGTTAAAACGTAATCTACTTTTTTAAAAGTTAAGCTATCTGGTTAATAACTATCCTTTTTGGTTGAAAAATCAATTTTTTGCTGAAAATTCATTTTTTTTAATTAATCTATTTTTTGTTTAAAAGTAACTACAGTGAAACACTTCAATAACACTCCCTTCTATAGCCATTACGAGAATTGACGCCCCGCCGTAGGTATAGGTATAACAGGAACTGCGCTGGTGCCGCGAGGTCTGCGGTTGACACTCAAGCGAGCAGTCAAGCGTGAACAAACAAACAAAAGCGGAGCGGGCTACAATTTAACTTTTTTGTTAAAAAGTAACTAAGTTTCTAGAAAATTAATTTTACTGAATTAATTTTTTTAATTGTTTTTTTTTGTTTTGTTTTATTTTCAAATTAGTTTTTCTTTATTGGAAATATTTTTAACTGTAAATTTAACTACTCCAGTTTTCTTTGTTGAAGATATATATTTTTTTGATACAAATTTAATCCTAGTGGTGGAAAATTCATATGCTCAGTAGAAAATCTTACTATTTCGTTAAAAATTCATGCAATTGGTTGAAAATTTGCCTTTTTTGGTAGAAAATTAATCTTCTTGGTTCCAAATTGACTTTTTTTTTAAATTTAATCTAGTTTGTTGAAAATTAAACAATGTAATTAAAAACTACCCTTTTTGGTTGAAAAGTCAACTGTTTTATTGAAAATTCAATCTTTTGATTGAATTTGTCTATTTTTTATTATAAGTTAAATTTCTTGGTTAAAAATTTAACTATTTGGTTAAAAACTCTTATATTTTTTGGAAAATTTAACATTTTTGTTAATAAGTAATTCTTTTTTTAGAAAATTAATTTTACTGGATTAATTTCCTTTTTGAAATTGTTTTTTTTTATACAAAAGTTAAATTTAATAATTTAACAACACAATTAAAACTAATTCTTGAAAAGTCAACTGTTTTTTTGATAATGCATTTTTTTTAAGAATCTATTTTTTATTTAAAAGTTAAATTCAATAATTTAATCAATCAAAAAATAATTATTGAAAATTAATTTATTATTTGAATTAATCTATTTTTATTTAAAAGTTAAGTTTGTCTGTTAAAAAATGAACTATTTGGCGAAAAGTAATTTTTTTGTTGAAAATTTAACAATTTTGTTAAAAAGTTATTATTTTTGTTAGAAAATTAATTTTACGGAATACATTTTTTTTGGGTGAAAATTTTATAATTTTTTATTTGAAATAAATATTTTTAACTGTAAAGTCAACTATTCCAGTTTTCTTTCTTAAAAATATATCTTTTTTATAGAAATTTAATTCTCATGGTGTAAAATTCATACCCTTGACAGAAAATTGTACTATTCCATTGAAAATTCGTGCAGTTTGTTGAAAATTTGTCTTTTTTCGTAGAAGATTAATCTTCTTGGTTGGAAATTCATTTATTCCATTGCAACTTAATCTACTTTGTTGAAAATTAATCAATCTGGTTAAAAACTATCCTTTTTGGTTAAAAAATCAACTGTTTTGTTGAAAATTAATTTTTTTTAATTAATCTATTTTTTATTTAAAAGTTTAATTTAGTAATTTAATAAAACAATTAAAAATAATTGTTCAAAAGTCAACTGTAGTGTTGAAAATTCATTTTTTTATTGAATTAATCTATTTTTAATTAAAAGTTAAATTTGTTAGTTAAGAATTGAACTGTTTGGTGGAAAGTTCATATATTTTTTTGAAAATTTAAGATTTTTGTTCATAGGTAAATATTTTTCCAACAAATTAATTTTACTAAATTAATTGTTTTTTTTTTTTTTGGTGAACATTTTTTTTATTCGTCGATTAGTTTTTTTTTATTTGTAATAAATATTTTAAGTGTTAATTTAACTATTCCAGTTTTATTTGTTGAAAATATATCTTTTTTTATCGAAATTTAATCCTGGTAGTGGAAAATTCATATTTTTTGTAGAAAATTCATATTTTTGGTAGAAAATTTTACCATTCCGTTGAAAATTCGTGCAGTTTGTTCAAAATTTGTCGTTTTTGGTAGAAAATTTATCTTCTTGATTCATTTTTGTTTTTGATACTTAATCTATTTCGTTAAAAATTAAACAATTTGGTTAAAAATTAATTTTTTCTGTTATAGAATTAATCTTTCTGATTGAAAAACTTTTTTTGCTGAAATCATCAATTTTTTATTTAAAATTAAATTTTGTAAGTTGAAAATTCGACTATTTAGTTAAAAGTTTCTGTATTATTTTAAGTATTTTTTTATGTTTATTCGGAAAAATCCACCGTAATTTTACGTAATCCAGAGTAATCCTATACAATCACCATGATAGTTCATTCCTCCACGCGATCCCGGATTTTTCTCGTCTCAATTACAAACTTTTGTCCATAAATACAATATCCGCCAAAGACGTCGTTATAAATAATAATTATCAGCGTCGTGTGGCAGATGCGCGCGACTCTTGTATTTACTGATTAGGTTAAAAAAAATTAGAAGACACTCCCCTTGCTTGGAAAAGTGGGAGCGGTTATAATAACTTATCCGTATTCTAAATGACGCGGTCAATTAACCATTTCCAGGATTGGTTCAAACTGGATCTCATTGAACTTTACTCCACCGATAGTCTCCTTACTTTAAATAGCTTTCGTCAGCTTTTTGTTGAAAAAAAATCACTATAAAATTAATATAATTTTTTTAACGATTTTAATTAAAAGATTTATGCATCAAAATGATCTTGAGAAATTACGATATGTCAATTAACAAAAGGAAAATATGGTGATAAGTTCTTTGAACAAAATTAATGTATAGGTTCCAAAGAATTTTCAAACTAACAGATAAGTTTTCAACCAAGGGAATTACATTTTTATCAAAAAAGATGCATGAAAAAAACTGGAATAATTAAATTTGCAGTTAAAAATAATCATCCCCAAACAACAACAAATAATTTGCAACCATGAAGATTAATTTTCCATAAAAAAAGAATTACTTGTTAATAAAACTGTTCAATGTTCGAACAAAATTATGAATTTTTTAACAAATAGTTCGACTTTCATCCAAAAACATGAATTATTAACCATTAAGATTAATTTTCAACAAAAAAAAGAAATTTTTAACAATATACATGAATTTTTATCAAAGTAATTGATTTTTCAACAAAAAATATATATTTTCTAGCAGATATTTTTAATCAAATACTTCAATTTTTAAGTAAAAAAAAGATTTTTTTTTAAGACCAGTTCAATTTCCAACCAAGAACATTTCTACCAAAAAAGATGAATTTAGAATTCAAATGCAGGAATTTTCTATAAAAAAATTTTTTGAACAAAACAGACGAATTTTAGACTGAAATATGACTTTTAGCAAAATAGTTGAATTTTCAAAAAAATATTTTCATTTTTAACCAAATAATTGAATCTTTAAACCAAAAAAAAATGTTTTTTATATGCAGTTAAATTTTCAATAAAATGATTAAATTGTTCGGAAAATAGTTGAATTTTTAACGAAACAGTAAAAGTTTGAACTAATAAAAGATAAATTTTCAACCAAATAGTTGAATTTTAAAACAGCAACAAAAATTTCAGCCAATAATTTAATGGTTGTTATCTCAACCAAAAATTTGTTTTATTTAAATCCAAAACAGTTGAATTCAAAAAAAATATAAAAGTTCTTAATGGAAAATGTAATAGTTGATATTTTTACCAAAAAAGATTCGTATTTTAAGTTAAAAACAATTAATGTCAACCAAAAAAGACATAAAAACTTCAACCAAAAACAGTTGCATTTTTAACCAAATACTTGAATTTTTAAGTCAAAATAAATTTTCAATTGTAATGAATTAATTTTCTAACAAAAAACAGCTTAATTTTTGAATGCAAAGATGACTTTTAACAAGCCAAAAACACGAATTTTTAGAAACCAGTTCAGTTGTCAGGCAAGAAATTTTCTTTCAAAAAAGATGAATTATTAATTCAAAAAACCGAATTTTCTACCAAAAATATTAATTGTCAACACAACAGTTGAATTATCAACAAAATAATTAAATTTTTCACACAAATGTTCAATTTTAAGCAACAAAAATGTATTTTTAAAGAAATGGTTGGAGTTTTAACTAAAAAGATAAATTTGCGACCAAATAGTTAAACTTTTACATCCTTAACCAAAATAAACTATTTTTGACCAAACAATTGTATTTTTAACCAACAGAGATAACGTCTTGTATCGAAAAAAAAGGAATTTTCAACCAAGTAATATTTTTTAGCTTAGAAAGAAAAAAATTTCAACCAAATCGTCGATTTGCCAAGCAAAAAAGGCAAGATTTCTACACAATAGTTTGATTTTCAACCCAAAAATATAAATTTTCAACCAATAAATATATTATCAATCAAATTTTGGAATTTCTTACAAGAATTATAGAATTTAAATCTTAGAAGACGAACTTTCAATCAAGTGCCTAAATTTTAAAGTCACAAAGACGATTCTTTTACAGAACATTTAAATTTTCAACAAAAATAGATGATTTATTAAAAAAAAGACAATTTCTAAAAAATTGTTTATTTTTCAAGCTAAATATACGATTTTAAAAAAAAATAGTTAAATTTTCAACAAAATATTAGAATTTTCATCTAAATAGTTAAATTTTTAACGAAAAAAATGTATTTTCAAAAAATAGAATAGTTACATTTTCAGTTGAAAAAGAATTTTTAACCAAAGAGATGAATTCCCAACCAAAAAAATAAATCTTTAACTAAAAAAGTGACTTTATAACCAAATCGTTAAGTTTTTCACAAAAAAGTTTAATTTTTAACTAAAAGAGGTAAATTCTTAACAAAAGATTTGAAATAAAAAAACATTTGTATTCAAAAAAAAAAAAATTCTGAACGATGAATGTAATAGTTGATACTTCAAACAAAAATGATTCTAACTTTTTTCAAACCAAAGTTTAATGGAAAAATGTAATAGTTTAAATTTTAACCAAAAGATATTTTTATTTTCATTCCTAAACGAAAACAAACTGATTTGTAAAATTTTTCAAGCATTTTTGCATTTCTATCCAAAAGAGATAAATTTTTTATGCAAAATTCTTGAATTTTCACGTGAAAACGATGAATTTTCTAGAAAAGAATTAAATCTTCAACACGAAAATATGACTTTTCAACCAAAAACTTCATCTTTAACCAAATTATCGAATTTTTCACAAAAACAATAGAATTTTTAACAAAAACAGACCAATTTTTAAAGAAATGGTACAATTTTCAAGTGTATTTTTTTCAAAACAGTTTAATTTTATACCAAAATAGATCTATCAGTCAAAATAAAAATAAAATCTTAACCGAATTGTTGAAGTTTCTAGATAAGGATGAGAGTGCTCTACAATGTTGTTAATTTTTTAACTCGCAAACATGAAATTTCAACTTAAAAGGATGAATTTCCAAAAAAAAAAAATAATAATTTACAACAATATATTTGAATTTTCAAGCCCAACAGACGAATTTCCTAGAGACAAGTTAAATTTTCAATGAAAAAGTTAATTTTCAAACAAAAATGGAATAGTTTAAACTTAAGTAAAATTAGTCATTTTTTAACACAAAAAAATTAAATTATTAAATTGAAATTTTTTTAATTAAGAATTAAATGGCTTTTCCTTATAGATTATCAATGTAAGGAAAAGCACCGCTTGTGAGAGAAGCGGGGCGATACTTTAAAGTATCCACACAGGATCGTAGCCAGAAATTTGGTTCGGGGGGGGGGGGGGGGGGGGGGGGGGGGGGGGGGGGGGGGGGGGGGGGCAAAACGTAGTCATAGTTTAGATTTTTTCACATCTATAGGAAAATGTTAGGATTCGGGAACAATTTGATAAAGTCGGTAGAGAAGTTTGTAGTTGGTAACAATTATACATAATAAATTATAACTATTCATAAAAAATTAAGAAAATTGCATCATATTATTTTTTTGAATGCTAGCTATTTCTCAAAATAACAACAAAAAGTAATAAAAATTAGAACTCGAAAATCATTTCAACAAATTCTGAAAGTAATCTCTCTATCTGGATTTGTGACAATTGAACCTCTAATTTACAATTATATTTAACTGAAGTAAATTAGTCGCTCACCGATTCCATGAAATATTCTTCAAATTTTGAAAATAATTATTTGGAAAATATGTTTTACAAATAATTTTACAAAATTCGAATAGTGATGACTCTATTAAACAATAAATATTTTCAGTTTAAAATGAATTTTAAAGTAAATCTATTTAAAAGAGAAAAATTTTAAGTTTGGGGACGCTTTTACTAAAAGGGACTTTGTCCTAATGAGGAATAAAATACTTGCAATCAAAAGATTAAATATACAATAAATTATCGCTGATTTTAGTTTAAGTTTATTTATTTACTACCAAAAATGGAATAGCTGAATTTTCAGATTAAAAAATTAGTTTTCAACAATATAATATATTTTTCAACTAGAGATAAATATCAGACTAAAATAATACAGTTTCAACCATACAAGAATTATAGTACATTATTATATTAAATTAATTTATAGCTGCCAAGTCTTTAAATGTATACTATTTTAAATATTCCTTTAAAAAAATTTTATTTCACATTACATTTTAAAATTAGTCATTTAACTAAGCTCTGGCTTTAATGATTTTTGCAACTAGAAAATTTCATTATAATAAAGACAATTTTTTATTATCTTCAGTTTTTAGAATAATACAATTATTTATTTATTTATAATTAATAATATGAATAATTATACCTAATTATTTGAATCCATGTTATTTACTAATATGTTATTACTAATATTTCATTAAATAATAAATAATAACATTTAATTTTGCAAAAAACTAAAAAGTTTAAAGACTCCACTCACGCTTAAAATTAAAAAATTGTAATAGATTTAAATTTATAATAGATTGATTAGTTTTAATTTTTGAAAAGCTTTTCCATTTTTAATCAGTTTGTAATTATTTAAAGATTTATGATTTTAACTGAAAATTCATCTCTTCGGTTAAATACGTTACTTTTTTATTTGAAAATCGTTCTTTCCATAAAAAATTAATTTTTTTAACTTTAAATTTAATTTTTGGTGAAAAATCGTCTTTCACATATAAAAATCCATGTATTTTATTTTTTCTTCAAAATGGATCTTTCTACTTAAAAAATAAACTATTTTGTTAAAAGTTCAACTATTTCGTTGAAATTTATGTGTATTGTTTCAAATTAATTTTTTTTGGTAGAAAAACGTTTCAAAAGTCTATTATTTTGTTAAAAATTCGTTTTTTTTTGTTGAATACTAGAGTCGTTATTAATATTACAATGTGTTTTGGTTGAATTATCATCTATTCAATTTTTCATTACGAATTTATATATTTTAATTAAAAATTAGTCTTCTTTGTAGAAAAGTTAAAAATTTTGTTAAAAATTTATTTTTTAGTTCAAGATTGAATTTCAAAATTCAGATTTTTTAGTTAAAAATTCTACTACTTGGTTAAAGGTTGAACTAGTTTATTAAAAAATCATTTTTCTATTGGAAACAACTTGATTTTTGTTGAAGATTCATCTTTTGATTTGGAAATTTATCTATTTTGTTGAAAATTCGTGTTTTTTAAACAATTGTTTAATTGAAAATTTAACTATTTAACTTTCTGTAGAAATTTGTATTTCTCATTTGGAAATGCATGTATTTTGTTGAAATTTCATTTTTTTTGGTGCAAAATTAAAAACTATGCTTTAAAACTTATCTTTTTGGTTAAAAAATAAACTATATTGGTGAATAATTTAACTATGTTGTTGAAAATTCGTTTTTTTGCAGAAAAATAGTTTCTTTAACTGAAAATTTATCTATATCATTTTTAGTTCAAAATTTCTCTATTGGTTTGAAAATTGGTCTAATTTGTTGAAAATTCGTTTTTTTTTTTTGCTTTAAAACTTAACTGTTTTGTTAAAAATTAACTTTTTTGTGAAAAAAGAATATTTTAACCGAAATTAAAACTATTCTGGTTTAATGTTGACAATGTACATTCTTTAGTTGAAATTTCAACTACCTCATTCAAAATTCATATATTTCGGTTGAAAATTCATCTATTCGTTTGAAAATTTAGCTTTTTTTAAAAAAACTACCGTTTTTTAATGAATTTTTTCAGCTGAAAATTTAAATGTTCCATTTTTAGTTGAAGATTCATATTTTGGTTTGAAAATTGAACTGTTTAATTTAAAAGATTGCGTTTTTATGAAAAATTAATATTTTAACTGAAAATTTAACTATTCCATTTTTCGTGGGAGATTTGCCTTCTTTAGTTAAAAATTTAACTACTCATTAAAAGTTCATGTCTTTTGATTTTGATTGAAAATTCAACTACTTATTCTCAAGTTTTTGCGTTTTGTTGAAAATTAGATCATTTTATTGTGATTATTTTTCAGTAATTTTTTTGTAGTAATTCGTTAGATAGAGGTAATCCAGGATAATGTGACCATAACAATTCGACCAGGAAATATGCCGCAGTAGATAGTAAGTAACCATACTATAAAAAAAGTTATACTCTGATTTGTCGAATCAGGTCAATTTAACGATAACCCCATGACATCGAACTATGCAGTAGGGTAAGAGTTTAGGGGGTCCAAGTAAAAAAAACCTTATCAGAAATATATATTAAATCTAACAGTATCGTAATTACTTAATATTTTTCCTTAACCGTAATCGTATTAATTTTATTGAAATTTTTTTTTAATTTATAGAAAAATTATAAAAGCTTTGTATTTTGCAGCCCTTATTTGTTGAATAGGAAACTTTTTCAAAAATTTTAATACTTAAAGTAATAAAATTATTAAATAAAATTAGTATTAGTATACAAATAATAATAAAAGTAATCATTAAATTAATCATTAAAGTATAATTATGAAATTTAATTAATAATTCTATTAAAGGCGAAGAAGTATCTCATGAATTTAAAAATCAAGTGTTAATTATAAATAATTGAAATATTCAATTTACTACTTTCATATTTGATGAATTTTGAATATATCAAATTTTCAAGAATTATATTTAAGTTTATTAAGAAATTTAATGAAAAAAATATAAATTTAATTTTAATTTAATTTAATTTTTAAATGAGGTACATAAATATATACCTTATTTCTTTATTTTTATTATTGAGGACAGGGTTTTCCGCTATTTTCAAACAGTTTCATCCCTGGAATTTGATAATTCAAAAGATCAGAGTTCAGTTTTTATCTCTTATTTATGGTTATTATTTCGTTCTTTTTTAGTGGAGACTTGAAAGTTGATTATCCTTTCAGCTTTCAAGATACTAAAATCTTCGCTATTTTGATGTGCATTCGAGAAAATCTTTAAAGACTGCCTGGTTACACTTTAGCGTGGTTCAGAATTTTGTTTATCAAAAATAAAAATTATATAATAACTAGTGTAAAATGAGAGGTAAATAAATTATTTTTATGCTTGTATTTCAGAAAGAATTTATCCACAAAAGAATGAGATTGTTTAATAAAATAATTCTATTTGATGTTTATTTATTATTTGTTCAACAGTAGAAAGTCAAATTAAAGTAGAAAATTTCAAAGAAACCCGCGAATTTCTAGTACTATTCTAATAGAAGATAGTTATAAATAATATTTAGAATTTTTTAGAAATAAAATATTTAGAAATTTGACAAAAATTTACTTATTTCAGGAAAAAATACAATTTTCGCGCACTACTCTACGAAAATATTATTATAAATGATAATAAATTGGTAAAAATAGTTATAAACAATATTCAATTATTTTAAAAAATTTTTTGGTAAACTTTGATTACTTATTGCCCGTTCTGAGTGAAAAGTTAACAAAATGTTTGAAATTTTGGACACAAATCTCAACTTTCTGGCATTGCTCTAAGAAAAGATAGTTATGAACAATAATAAAATGTATGTAAACAATTTTTTTTTAATGAATTATGTATTGCCTCGCACTAAGTATAAAATTACACAAATGTTTGAAATTTCATTTAAAAAACGCAACTTTCTAGCATTCTTCTAAGAGAAGATAATTATAAACAATAGTGAATTATTTAAACAATTATTTTTGTTAACTTTGATTAATTATTGCCTCGCTCTAAGTGAGAAGGTGACAAAAAGTTTTAAATTTCACATAAAACCGCAAGTGTGTAGCATTATTATAAGAGAATTTTTTGATAAAAAAGAATAAATTCTTTAAACATTTATTTTCGTTATTACTGAATAAATGTTTCCCCACTCGAAATAAAAAATTTAAAATAAATTTAAAATATCAGAAAAAACCATTACTGTCGATCTCGATGAAATTCAAAAAGTAAGTTTTTATTTATATTTTATGGGTAAAACTTTATGGGGCTCACAACATCTTTAAACATGAATTTTTTTAAACAGCATAATACGTTTTTTTTATTTGAACTAATTATTTATTTTAATTTTTAAAAATCCAACTATATTGGTGAAAAAATTAAGTTGAAAATTTATCTTTTTCAGTTGAAAAATCATCTCATTGGTTGAAAATTTGATTTTTGTGGAATTTTTTTTTTAAATTATTTTTTAACTGAAAATTTAACTGACATTTTATGTGAAAATTTGTTTTTCTCAGTTAATAATTCATGTATTTTGTTTAAATTTCGTTTTTTTTATAGAAAAATAAGATTTTTGCATTTTCTTCTATAGAAAATTAAGTTCTTTATAACTGAAAATTGAACTATTCTATTTTTAGTTGAAAATTTATCTTTTTCAGTTGAAAAATCATCTCATTGGTTAAAAATTTGATTTTTGTGGAATTTTTTTTTCAAATTATTTTTTAACTGAAAATTTAACTGATATTTTATGTGAAAATTTGTTTTTCTCAGTTAATAATTCATGTATTTTGTTTAAATTTCGTTTTTTTATAGAAAAATAAGATTCTGCATTTTCTTCTATAGAAAATTAAGTTCTTTATAACTGAAAATTGAATTATTCTATTTTTAGTTGAAAATTTATCTTTTTAGTTGAAACGTAATCTCTTTGCTTGAAAATTGGACTATTTTGTTGAGAAGTTAAAAATTAATGTATTTTGTTAAAAATTATTTTTGTTCATAAAATCAAGATTTTTTCTCAAAATTCATCTTTTTGGTTAAAAAATGAACTATATTGGTGAAAAATTTAATTATTTTTTTCAAAATCGTTTTTTTTTTTAGAAAATTAATTTTAAAATGAAAATTTAATTATTCTATTTATAAGTTCAAATTTTTTAAAATGAAAAGTCATATGTTTGGTTGAAAATTAGAATACTTTGTAGAAAATTAGTTGTTTTTTTGTTGTTGAAAATTAATTTTTAATTGTATATTTAACTATTTCATTTTTAGTAAAAATGTATTTTCCTCAGTTAAAAATTTATTCTATTTTCAATTTCGTTTTTTATAGGAAATTAAAATATTTGCCTCAAACTTTATTTTTTTGGTTGTTGGATTGAGAAAATATCAGTAAGTTCCGTAAATTGTTAACTACAATATTAATTTCTATAGCTATTCATTATTATATTTAAATCTACACTTAGGGAAAAAATACTTTGATTTAAAGAAAATTTCTTTAAATCAAAAAAAACAATATTCGTTGACTCTCAGCCAAAGAAAACTTTCTTTGATTTAAATCATTTTTTTTATTTTAAACATTCTTTCAAAATTTTGTTTTTACCTGTTCTTAACATTTTGAAAAAAAAGTCAGGATTTGTAGAAGAGCCATTAAAAAATATATAAATAAATCATTTTATACCACCCTAGTACCTATACTTTTCAATTTTAATTTAAGTAATAAAATACCTGTCTAAATATCAATTTAATCAAATCATTACAAATTGATTATAAGTAATAAATCAATTTTACATTTACTGAAGATGACTAATGAAATGAATAGATAAAAGGTGAGCAGTTAAGTAAGAAATTCAGTATAATGAAAATTTATTTTCTTCAATTTAAATCTGAATAATTACTTATTAACAAAATTGATTTTCAAATAGATAAAGGAATGCAATTATTAATTGACGTATAATTTCACAGGCAATCGCAATTGTCCATGCAGTAAAATAATATTTTCTCGTACAACGTGATCATTGCACAATTTTCTCGCAAACTGCAATTCATGATGTTTCAATATGAAAACTATGTATATAAAGACATTTTTATATTTCATATTTTATCGATACCATTCATGATTTGCAATTTTTTACGACATTTAGTCTATGTCTCTTTTTATAATAATACATAATATAAATAAATAATATGATATTTTGATATTTTTTATAATTTTTTTATCTTATTAATAAAATTTAAATTCTTTATAATTTAGATGGGACGACTGAAGAATCCCAAGGAAAAATTAACATAAATAAGATAAATAATTAATAATAAATCAATATTAATACATTTTTCGAAATAGAAAATTCTCTCAATTATAAAATTGCCGAAATATAAATTTTAACAATTAAATTTTTTTTTAATAACAGCAATAATTTCGTTTAAACTACTATGCACATTTAAAAAGAAACTTGCACTGAAACATTTTTTTCAATTAGTGTCATTTTTAATTTAAAACATATTTTTTATAAATAGCATGAATATTTTAAAAAATGTCTTGGATATAAATATTTTATTATTACATTTTTCATAGATCAATAATATTTATTCAAAAACAATTCTTTTATTTTTTAAATTTAAGAATTTTCTAGTGTCCGAAATTTTATATTGTCGGGTATTTTATAATTCGGAAACTTTCTGCAGCGAATTTTATTATTTGGAATTTTTTTAAATTATTGACTATATATACCATAGGAAATTTAATGATTTAGGAATTTTCAAATTCGGGATATTTATATTTCGGCAATTTTAAAATTTAGGGAATTTTCTATTTCGAATATTTTCTTTTCCGGGAATTTCACAGCGTCAGAAATTTTATTTTTTGGGATTTTTGAGTCGTCCCAATTATATTTTTATCAAATTGGAAATCCTAAATTCAGACAAATCTCATATATTTCATGAAGATGAACTGCAAAATTAAATAAACCAAATAAATTTCAATAAATAAAGAATAATTCTTAATAGTCGAATTCTGTGTCTGTGAACCAAAAATCTCAAAACTTGTTTTTTTTTTGTTTTTTTTTTGTTTGAAACTTCGTTTTTTCTGACAATCAATTTATCTAATTAAAAATTTAAGCAGTTTCGTTAAAAATTGTTTTGTTTTTTTGATCTCTTTGATTAGAAATTAATTGTTTAAACAGTTAATTTTACTTTTTTTTGTCCAAATTTATTTTTCTAAATTAAAAATTCATGCATTGTATTAAATTTTGGTTTTTCGTAAATAATTAAGATTTTTGTTTTAAATTTTATCTTTTTGGATGGAAACTGCTTGAAAAAATCTCAGTAAATTCAAGAAATTATTAGCTATGATAGTAATTTTTTTCTTTATAAAATTATTATACTTTTTTAAACTCATTCATCAGGAAAGGTGATTTTTTAACAAAATAGATGATATTTCATATAAAATAGATCAATTTTCAGTAAAAAATTCATTTTCAAGCCAATAAAAAAATGTTTTAACTAAATAGTTAAATTTTGCACCGGCCACATGAATTTTCAATCAGAAAGATTAAATTTCTCTAAAAAAAGATAGTTTGGAGAAAAAATGGAATAGCTACATCTTCAGTTAAAAATTTTATATTCAATTTAAAAAAAAATAAGAATGAACTTTCAACCAGAGAAGTGAATTTGCAATCAAAATAATAAATTATCAACCAAAAACATTAATTTTCAACCAGGAAAGTTAAATTTTTGTCCAAAACGTTACATTTTTGAAGACAAAAAATGTAATATTCCAATTTTGTGTTACAAACATTTAATTTTTAATTTAAAAAATAAACACTAATTTCTAACAAAGGGAATTAACTTTCAACCAAAATAATACATTTCCTACCATGAAGATTATGTTTTAACAAAATACTTGAATTTTCAACCTAAAAAAGTCATTTCCACCAAAAAAATGGTTTTCAACCTAAATTGGAATAGTTACATTTTTAGTTGGAAAATAAATTTTCAACCAAATAGATGAATTTTTGACTGGGAGGATTAAATTTCTTTAAAACTATATACATTTTCAAAAAAATGGAATACTCTAGTTTTCAATTAAAAAATTAATTTCCAATTTAAAAACATTAATAATTTGCAACCAATAAAGTACACCTTTTACCACACACCAAGTTAATTTTCAACAACTGCAAAATTAATTTTCTACCAAATATAAAATAGATTAGTTCAGTTTACAAAATTAATTTTCGACAAAAAAATGAACTTTAACAAAATATTTATATTTTGTACCAAAAAAAAGTTTTTTCAGCTAATATGATGAATCATATTAGGCTCAGGAAAAAGATTATATGATTCAAAGAAAATTATTTATTTCAAAAAAGTGGTTTTTCATTACAATGCAAATTTTTCTTTCATTTAAATTAATTTTGTTCATTCCGAAGTTATTTTTGTTAAATAAACAAAACTAGGTTAA
This sequence comes from Belonocnema kinseyi, assembly GCF_010883055.1. Taxonomy (NCBI): domain Eukaryota; kingdom Metazoa; phylum Arthropoda; class Insecta; order Hymenoptera; family Cynipidae; genus Belonocnema; species Belonocnema kinseyi. The sequence continues at coordinate 10,822,329 of NC_046662.1, read as the reverse complement.
AAAAACGGGTTCTTTAATTCAAAACAAATATTATTCCAAATGTGAATATAAAAATTCACTTATTTGGATATTTAAACTTAAAAAATTAATTTTTTTAATTAAAAAATGTAAAATGGCAGTTAAACTGAAAGACAAGTCTTTTTAAGTTCTTGTCTGGAATACAACTATTTTGCGTTTAAAATAAAATAATAAAATGCTTCGTCAGTGTTGATGACATAAAAACATTATCTGCTTCTCCTACAGAGGCCAATCCTGATTAATAATTCTAGAGATCTACAAAAAACGATTTGCCAATAATAATAGTGTACTCTGTACTGTGTCAGGGAACAATATTTTTTTCTCAAATTTTAATAACATTAATAATAATATTAAAATTCTAGATAAAATAAAGTTGGCATTGTATAAAAAATTTAATTTAATTTTTTATCGAACAATACTTTAGATTCCTTTTTTAAACTTGTGGACTTTCCGTGTTTGTCTGTCTGAATAATCTCAGGACAGAATTTGCTGGAATGTTTGATTTCAGTTTAAAATTAACCCTTAAGGGCATGCGACACAGTGGAATTCCTACATGACCAACCTCTTTTTTCTACTGAACAAAATTTTTTTTTGAACCATAGAACTTTTTTTGTAAATCAAATATCGAACTCAAAATTTCAGGAGAGCATTAGAAGACATTATCCTACGTTTATGTA
>NC_046662.1:10810534-10821534 GCF_010883055.1 Belonocnema kinseyi | reverse complement strand
CTCTCCTCAAATTTTGAGTTCGATATTTCATTTACCAAAAAAGTTCTATGGTTCACAAAAAAATTTTATTCAATGGAAAAAAGAGGTTGGTAATGTAGGAATACCACTGTGTCGCATGCCCTTAAACGGCCAAAACGCCACTACCGGTACACTGCTTTTCAACGGCCAATACAAAATACATGAGTTTTAAACCAAATTATTGAAGTTTCTAGCCAAAAATGCGAGTCCTCTTCAAAATAGTTAAATTTTTTACGTAGAAAATGAATTCATAATTCAACTGTTTTGCTAAAAATACGTCTTTCTAGTTGAGGATTCCATTATTTTCTTGAAAATTCAATTTTATTATTTAAATTCGACGGTTTTTTATTAAAACTTGAAATTAATTATTTTTTCCTTGTGTTTGGTTGGAAACTAAATTTTTAACTAAAAATTTATCTTTCTTAATTAAAAATTCAACTATTTAATTGAAAATTGATCTTTTTTAGTTGAAAACTCAAGTACTACGTTGAAAAATCGTTTTTTTTTTTTGTTGAAAATTAATTTTTTTTCACTCAAAATTTAACTGTTCCATTGATGATTGTAATTTATCTTTCTTAGTTTAAAATTCAACTATTTGCATATTGAATCATCTATTTTGTCGAACATTTTTCATATGAAGACAATTATTATTTAAGTTTGAAAAATAATCTTTATGTTTGAAAATTAGGCTTTTCTTTTTAGTTAACAATTATTTTCTTTAAGTTATAATTACTTATTATAATTATAATTACTTCATTTTTGTTTAAAAAGTTACTTTTTTAGTTGAAAATTTGTTCTTTTCCAGTAGAAACTTAATCTTCTTGTTTAAAGAATCATCTTTTCGATTCAAATTTTTGTGGTTGAAAATTATTGAAGTTAATCTTTTTTAGTTGAAAATTCAACTATTTGTTTGAAAATTAGTATATTTTGTAGAAAATTCGTCTTTTTGTTAGAAAGTTAAACTCCTCGGTTTAAAATTCAACTATTTTATTAAAGATTATTCTACTTTGTTAAAAATTCAACAATTTTGTAAAAAAAAAGTAGCCCTTTTGGTTGAAAAGTCTACTGTTTTGTTAAAAATTATTTTTTTTTTCAATTTAACTATTTTTTATTCAAAATTAAAATATGTTTTGGTTGCTTAAAAATGTATATCTTTGTTTGTGAATTAAACTATTTTCGTGAAAAATATAACTGCTTTGTTGAAAATTCGTTTTTTTTTCGATTGAAACTTAATTTTTTAACTGAAAACTAAAATGTTTAATGATTAGTCAAGCTAAAAGAATAAATTTCTAAAATAAAAAAAATAAGCCAAATTTGAACATGATACATGAATTTTGTAAGAAGTAGTTGGATTTTTAACTAAAAAATATAAATTTACAATCACAAATGAAATAATTAAATTTTAAATTTAAAAAGTTTAAGTTTTTAATAAAAAAGGAGTAATCATTTTCTAACTAAAAAAGACAACATTTTCAACAAAATATATTACTTTTCAACCAAATGGTTGAATTCTCTACTAAAAACGATTAATTTAAATGAAAAATGGAATAGTTCAATTCTCAGTCAAATAAAATAATTTTCAAAAAAAAAAATAATAATAATTTTCAAACAAACTACATACATTTCACCCAAGTAGTTGATTTTTCAACTAAAATAAATTTTCAAACAGATGTAATTATATTTTCTATTAAATAAAATAAAGTTTTTTACTAAAAAAAGACAAATTTTCAATAAAATACATTACTTTTCAACCAAAGGGTGAAATTCTCTACTAAAAAAGATTAATTTAAATTAAAAATGGGATAGCTCAATTCTTGGTTAATGGAAATAATTTTCAACAGCAAAAAAGGACGAAATTTAAAACAAACTACATACATTTCAACCAAGTAGCTGATATTTCACTAAAAAATAAACATTTTCAACCAACCATGAAATTATTATATTTTCGAATAAATAAAATTAACTTTTAACTAAAAAAAGGAATAATAATTTTTTAACAAAAAAGACAAATTTTCAACAAAATACATTACTTTTCAACCAAATGGTTCAATTCTCTACTAAAAACGATATAATGTAAATTAAAAATGAAATAGTTCAATTAACAGTTTTAGAAAATAATTTTCCACAACAAAAAAACAACTAATTTTCAAACAAATTACAATAATTTCAACCAAGTAGTTGATATTTCAACTAAAAATTATAAATTTTCAACCAAGCATGGAATTATTATATTTTCAAATAAATAAATAAAAGTTTTTACAAAAAAAGGATTAATAATTTTTCACAAAGAAATGCAAATTTTCAACAAAATACAATACCTTTCAACCAAAAGGTTGAATTCTCTACTAAAAACGATTAATTTAAATTAAAAATAAAATAGCTCAATTCTCAGTCAAATAAAATAATTTTCAAAAGAAAAACAATCATTTTCAAACAAGTAGTTGATTTTTCAAATAAAAAATATCAATTTCCTACCAAACATGTAATTATATTTTCAATTAAATAAAATTAAGTTTTTACAAAAAAAAAGGAATAATTTTCCACAAAAAAGACAAATGTTCAACAAAATACATTACTCTTTAACCAAATAGTTGAATTCTCAATTAAAAAAGATGAATTTCAATTAAGAATGGAATAGTTCAATTAACAGTTAAAGAAAATAATTTAAAACAAAAAAAGTAATTTAAAAGAAAAAAACGATTTTTCAAAAAACAGGATTAATATTTTTTTCGGTAATTTTAGATTAAAGATTAATAAATTTTTCATCTTTTAGCAACCCTGTTATATTTTGTACCAAATATTTGTTCTCCTTAATTCGAGAAACTTCAAGCTTGTATAGCGCGCGATTGATGACGCATGTTTTAATTAAAAATGAAGTTGTTTACTTCAATGACTAAGTAAAGTTCGTTTATCAACGGTGCCTGAAATAAAATCAATGAATCAACATAAAATAAAAAAAAGGATTTTTCAGATTATTCTAGATAATCAAATGTACGAAGAAAGTCACTTATGTCAAGCTTATTAATTAATCTCTTTGATGACGCGCGTGTAGAGTCATAAAAATTATAAGATTAGAACCTACACTTGTAAACGTAAAACGTAATCAGGAAGCATTTTAATCACAGCCAGACTGCGTCAAGTATAAATAAGATTTTGCGTTTACAATTAAAGTTCAGTTCTTCTCAAGTCGTGTTGCACTCATTATAAACCCGAATTTTAAATTCGAAATTGCGATTTAATTATTCGTCTGTAAATAAAAATTATAAATCAATGGGTATGTTTGAAAAAAATCTCATCAAGAATACAAAAATAAACGTGATATATTTTTAAAATTTTGATAGAATCTTAAACTGTGAGTTGTAAAAGTTAAAATAGGGGGAACCTTTCTACAGTGGATAATTATTGATTAAAAATGTCTATATATATTTAAAACACTTTTAAACACTAGATAAAATTATAGTGTGTTTTGTGGCTAATTATAAATCAATAATACTCATTTGAGTATTTCGAACTAATTTTTAAGTGATTTATGTAGTGCAAAAATTAAATTATTATTTCTGCGCTCATCTAAATTAACTTTGAATTTTAAACATTTTAATTTTATTCAATAATTTTAAGTTTTGTATAAAACAGTCACATTTCAAATAGAATTTTTAATTTTTTATTACAGAAGCTACCAATCTCGCAGTTCCCGATTTCGGAAACAGTTGCCGTCGTTCTTCTGTAACAGAAAAATTAAGGGAAATGGAAGAAATTACTGGCATCGTTTCCGGAAAAAATGTTTTGATTACAGGAGGAGCTGCAGGACTCGGGCATGCATTTGTCAATCACTTTTTACAACATGGAGCAAACGTTAGTATAATTTAATTGCAATAATTTAAGTTATTAAATAAATTAAAAACGTATTCAACTAAAATATTAAACAATCTGTTATTGTGAAAAAATTTCGAAACTGTCTTTAATTACAGAAAATAGCAATTTTGGATATTGACCTCGTAACTGGAAATAAAATATCAGCTGCAGTCGAAAAAAATCATGGTGAAGGAAAACTTATTTTTATTCATGTTGATGTCTCGAAACATGAACAAACTGTTGGTAAGTTTTGATTGAGTGTAAGTCCACTAGTAATGCGAAGTAATTCACTTGTAACCTAGTTCAAATCAGGATTACTCAAATTGTAATCCAGTTCTATTCCGTTTAAACCCCACTTGTAATCCAGATTAATTCACTTATAATTCGAGATAATTCACTTGCAATCAAATTTTGTCCCCAAGTAATATATTTTTAATGGGGAGTAATTCAAGTAATTTAGAGTAATCCACTTGTAATCTCGATAATTAAAGTAATCCAGAGTAACCCTAGTATTTAAAAGTTATCAACTCATAATTCGACGTAATCCACATATTATCCGAAGTAATCCACTTGTAATCCAAAGTAATCCACTTATAACCCAGGAAAATCTACTTATAATTCGAGATAATTCACTTGCAATCAAGTTCCATTCCCAAGTAATCCCCTTTTGACGGGGATTAATTCAAGCAATTTCGAGTAATCCACGTGAAAGACGTTTAATTCAAGTAAACCAGAGTATCCGTAGAATTCCAGAGTAATCAATTCATAATCCGACGTACTTCACTTTTAATTCGACCTAAGCCACTTGTAATTTGACGTAATCCACATTTAATCCACTTGTGATCCAGGGTGATCTACTTACAATTCGAGATAATTCACTTGCACTCAAGTTCTATTCCTGAGTATTCTACTTTTAATAGGGAGTAATTCAAGTAATTTAAAGTAATCCATTTGTAATCTCGATAATTAAAGTAATCCAAAGCACCTTTGGTATTCCAGAGTTATCAACTCATAATTCGACGTAACCCACTTATTATCAGAAGTATTCTACTTGTAATCCAAAGTACTTAATTTGTAATCCAGGGTAATCTACTTATAATTCGAGATATTTCACTTGAATTCATGTTATGTTCCCAAGTAATCTACTTTTAATGGGGATTAGTTCAAGTAATTTAAAGTAATCCACTTATAATCTGTTTAATTCGAGTAAACCAGAGTATCCCTAGAATTCCAGAGTAATAAACTCATAATCCGACCTGATTTACTTTTAATTCGACCTAAGTCACTTGTAATTTGACGTAATCCACATTTAATCCACTTGTTATCCGGGGTGATCTACTTACAATTCGAGATAATTCACTTGCACTCAAGTTCTATTCCTGATTATTCTACTTTTAATAGGGAGTAATTCAAGTAATTTAGAGTAATCCATTTGTAATCTCGATAATTAAAGTAATCCAAAGCACCTTTGGTATTCCAGAGTTATCAACTCATAATTCGACGTAACCCACTTATTATAATTAGTATTCTACTTGTAATCCAAAGCACTTAATTTGTAATCCAGGGTAATCTGCTTATAATTCGAGATATTTCACTTGAATTCATGTTATGTTCCCAAGTAATCTACTTTTAATGGGGATTAGTTCAAGCAATTTAAAGTAATCCACTTATAATCTGTTTAATTCGATTAAACCAGAGTATCCCTAGAATTCCAGAGTAATAAACTCATAATCCGACCTGATTCACTTTTAATCCGACGTAAGCCACTTGAAATCCAGCGTAATCCACCTTTTCTCCACCTGTAAATAATTCAAGTTATTTAGAGTCACCCCAATATTCCGGGGTAGTCAACTTATAAATCGAATTAATCCAATTGTAATACGAGATAATCTACCTGTAATCCACTTCTAATTCGAATAATCAACTTGTAATCCAGTTCTATTTCAGAGTGATCCATTTGTAACTCGAGGTAATTCAAGTAATCCAGAGTAATCCCAGTATCGCGGATAAATCCACTTACAAACCAGGGTGATCCGCTTGTAATGAGAAGTAATCCTATTTTAAGGCCAATTAATCCACTTGAAATCCATTTCTAATCCACGGTAATCAACTTGTTATCCAGTTTTATTATCGAGTGATCCACTTGTAATCCGACGTAATTCCAGTAATTCTGAATTATCTAAGTATTCCAGAAAATTTCACCTATAAACCCGAGTAATCAAATAATAATGCGAAGTAATCCACTTATATCGCGCAGTAATCCACTTGCAATGCGAGATAATCCACTTGTAATCTAGATCTAATTCGAACTAATCAACTTTTAATCCAGATATATTCTCAAGTAATCCACTAGTAATATGAATTAATTCAAGTAAATTATAGTAATCTTAGTATTCCGAAGTAATCCACTTATAAGCCGGAGCAAATTACTTATGTTTCAAATTAATCCACTCATAATGCGAGGTAGTCCACTAGTAATATAGTTTCAATTCAAAGTAATTAACTCGTAATCAAGTTCTATTCCCGAGTGATCCACGTCTAGAGTGAAGTAATTTGAATAATACAAAGTGATCCCCGTATTCCGAAGTAATCTATTTATAATCAGGAACACTCCACTTGTGTAATCCATTGTTCTAACCTTAGCTAATCGACTTGTAATCTAGATCAATTCCAAAATAATCCACTTGTAATCCGCCGTAATTCAAGTAATTCAGATTAATTCCTATACATATTCCGAAATAATCCACTTATAATCCACTTATAATCCAAAGTAGTCATATTATAATCCACTTTTGTTCCCGAGTAATCCACTTCCAATCTGGAATAATTCGAGTAATTCAAAGTTAATTCCAGTATTTCAAAGTAATATATTTATAATCCAACTTGATCCACTTATATAATTCAGTTCTAATCTGAACTAATCGACTTGTAATCAAGTTCTATTACAGAGTAATCCACTTGTAATCTGAGGTAATTCATGTTATCAAGATTAATCCCAATATCCAGAGTAATCCACTTATAGATCAGATTAATCCATATTCAAAGCGTAGTAATCCACTGTAATCCAGTTCTAATCTAAATTAATCGACTTTTAATCAAGTTCCATTCCGGAATAATCCATTTGCAATTCTGTTAATTCGAAGAAAGAGTAATTCAAGTTTTCCTATTGTAATCGAGTTCTAATCCGAAATCGTTCCCTTGTAAATCGGAGTAATCCACTTGTAATCGAAATAAGCCGTAGTAAATTAGGTAATACACATGTAATCTAGAGTAATCCAAGGTAACTTCTAATCCATACAATAATAATTAATTCACGCAATCCAAATATAAGAATTAAATTAATTAATTAAGACTTACAATCAAGGTATTCTTAATTGATTTACATAGCTAATCCAAATAGTTATCAACTATTTTGTTAAAAATTGTTTGTTTTTTTGGGTAGAAAATTAATCTTCTTAGTTAAAAATTTATGATTTTTGTTAACAATTCAACTGTTTAGTTAAAAATAATCTACTCAGTAGGAACTACAACACTTTTGTTAAAAAGTCATGTATATGCGTGAAAATTCAACTGTTTGTTCGATAATTCTTTTTGGGTTGAAAATTCAACTGTTTTAAATAAAAAATAAGTTTTTTTGTGGAAGATTCAACTATATTGTTGGAAATTCATTTTTTCTATAATTTCAATTTTTTAACCGAAAATTGATGTAGTTGAATTTTCAACCTAGAAAGATGCATTTTTACCCAGATGGTCAAATTTTCAAACATTAAAAATTAAAACTCAACCAAAGGAGCTGCATTTTTAATAAAATAGTTAAATTGCAAATAAAAAGGATTAATTTTTTAGTAGACACTTTTAAACAAGAAAAAAAGCATCTGCAATAACAAATTTAATTTTACATCAAGAAAGATAAATGTTTACTTAAAAAAGATCAATTTTCAACCAAAAACAAAATCGTTAAATGTTCAGTTTAAAAAATTAATTTTCAAAAAGAGAAAAAACGATTAATCAACAAGAGGAATTTAAATTTTAATCTAAACCCGTTAAAATCAACAAAAAATACGAATTTTCGTCAAAATAATTTAATCCTCAATCAGACGAGATTAATTAAAAAAATATAATTTCAACAAAAATAGGAATTTTCAAGAAAATATTTGATTCCTTAACCAAATCGACGAATGCTCAACAAAAAAGATTAATTTTCTACCCAGAAACACGAAATTTTTAAGGAAATATTTCAGTTTATAAGCTACAAATTCGAATGTTTTAAAAAACAGTAAACTTTTTTATTGGAAAAAATGCACATCTAAAAAGTGGAATTTTTAAATAAGAAAAAGATACATTTTTTACTGAAAATTTAATTTTCAAGTTTGCAGTTTAAACAACTAATATTCAGCAAAATTCTTTTTTTAAATTACAAGGAAAGGAAAACCAAATAGCGTTTTTAATAGTAGACATCAAAACTGAAACACTCGTAACTTCGTGGCAATTTTTTTTAACGCCTGATTTGAAATAGAATCTTTATTTTATATCAATTATTTTGAAAGGCGCAATTTTGTATCCCATTCAAATTTAATTAAGTTAATAAAATTAATAATTATTATTTTCCTAGATGCTTTTAATGCTGCAATATTGGCTATGGAAAACATTGACATTGTGGTGAACAATGCAGGAATTTTGGATGAAAGAAGATGGGAAAGAGAAATTGCTGTAAATATTGTAAGTAAATAAATTAATTTAAAGGGTATAACAGGATAAGAAGCTGCATTTTCAAGAAAATAGTTCAATTTGTAAACCAAAAAAGACGAATTTTTCAATAAAGAGTTTAATTTTTAACCCGAAAATTTAAATATTCAACAAAAATTATTAATTTTCATACAAAAGTGATTACCTAAACCAAAAAGAAAAATTTTCAACAAAATAGTTAAATTTTTAACAAAAAAAAATTAATTTTGATTTTGTTGACCTAGTTATTAAAATTTCAAAATAAAAAGATGAAGTTTCAACCAAATTATTAAATTTTTAAGCAAAAAGATTAACCTTCATCAAAAATTATTTAATTTTAAATCAAATAGTTAATGTTTAAGAGTTAATATTTAATATTTAACACCAAAAAAACGAATTTTCAACAAAATAATTCAATTTTCTAGCAAAGAAATGGATCTTAGAACCATGAAATAAATATTTAATAAAGTAATTCTACTTTCAACCAAACAGTTAAATCTTCAATCGAGAAGATTGATTTTTTACCAAAAACGACAAACTTATAACAAAATACTTTAATTTTCAAACTGTTGAATTTTTAACTGAAAACGATAAATTTTCAAACAAGAGTTGAATAGTTAAATTAAAAGTTAAATTAATTAATTTTGAAACTAAAAAAAAGAAATGTTCAAAAAATTTGTTCAATCTTCAAGCAACAAAATAAATTTTGAAACAAGCGCGATTGAATAACTTTTTATTTTAAACCTTAAAAATTAAACTATGAAAAATAAAACATTGAAGATTCCATTATTTCATACTATATTTATTAAATAATAAAGTCTTCAATAGCAAATATTAAAAATTGCAAAAAATTTTATTCGAAATCTTAAAAATTGAACTATAAAAAAAAAGTTCAGAATTAAATACCTTTAAAATATGCATCTAGCCGTTTTCCATTCTATATTATAAAAATTCAAGAATTTGTAACTATTTAATTTTTACAATCTTCAAAGTCCTGCAAATTTAAAAATGTTAATTTATACGTCCTTAAAATTGAAGAATTTTCCATTCTGAATCTTAAAAATTAATCTATGTTTTCAACTACAAAAAAACTTTCCAAATTATGTCATTTTAAACTATAAACATTCCAAATTAATGAATCTTCAATTTTAAACTATAAACATTGCAAATTTATAAATCCTTAATTTTAAATCTAAAAAATTAAAGATTTTTAAGTTGCGTATCGTGAAAATGAAAAATTCTCCATCGTAAATCTTCCAAAGTTACCGATTCCCAAAAAATGTTTAATATTACATACCTTCAATATATAAATCGTGAAAATTGAATAATATATTTGCATTTTAAATTTCTTCAATTTGGAAGATTTCAAATTTAAATTAAAGTAAATCATCAAAATTGAACTATATATTTAAAAAATTCAAAATTACATTTCTCTAAATTATACACATTAACCATTGAAGTATCTTCAATTGCAAATCTTCAAGATGAATACATTTCAAAAAGAATGTAAATTTATTATTTTAAACTAAAAATTCCAAATTAATGAATCTTAAAAATAAAAGAATTTTAAATTGAAAATTGTTAGAATTAAATCATTTTTAACTAACAGCAATAAAAGTTGAACTATTTAAAATAAGCGTTCATTATTACATACCTTTAACATATAAATCTTGAAAATTGAAAAGTTTTCCATTCCACACTTTCAAAATAAAAGAATAAAATTTAGAATTGAAACTCTTCAAAATCATAGAATTTTGAACTGTAAATCTCTAAGATTAAATAGTTTTTAATTTTTAAAATTTATATAATATTAGAAATTATGCAAGTTTTAACTTTCATAATAAAACATTCTGCAAATGTGATTATTTACATTTGAAATTTCTTCAATTTGGAAGTTTTGGAATAGAAAACTCTTGACTTTTGATCTTCAAAATCATCCAATTTTTAGAATTTTAATTTATACAGAATTGTAGTATCTAAAGTACATCCCATAAAAAATTCGATAAAATGTTGAATATTTTTTTTTACTTAATTTTTTCGACACAAAATTCGAACCATTCTCGAGAATGGGGAATTATGGGGAACTAAATTTCTCTAAATTATACACATTACCCATTGAAGTATCTTCAACTGCAAATCTTCAAGATAAACACATTTCAAAAAGAATGTAACATTATTATTTTAAACTAAAAATTCCAAATCAATGAATCTTAAAAATAAAAGAATTTTAAATTGAACATTGTTAGAATTAAATCATTTTTAACTAGCAGCAATAAAAGTTGAACTATTTAAAATAAGCGTTAATTATTACATACCTTTAACATATAAATCTTGAAAATTGAAAAGTTTTCCATTCCACACTTTCAAAATAAAAGAATAAAATTTAGAATTGAAACTCTTCAAAA
>NC_046662.1:10778860-10810434 GCF_010883055.1 Belonocnema kinseyi | reverse complement strand
GCAAATGTGATTATTTACATTTGAAATTTCTTCAATTTGGAAGTTTTGGAATAGAAAACTCTTGACTTTTGATCTTCAAAATCATCCAATTTTTAGAATTTTGATTTATACAGAATTGTAGTATCTAAAGTACATCCCATAAAAAATTCGATAAAATGTTGAATATTTTTTTTTTGCTTAATTTTTTGGACACAAAATTCGAACAATTCTCAAGAATGGGGAATTATGGGGAATTATGGGGAATTATGGGGAATCCAACACATGCACAGTCATCCTATTAAGTCCTTTCAGTCAACAAAATAATTTCTCTTAAATTAATAAATCACTCGTATTTCAATTTAAAGCCAATAAACAATTCTTGGAATTGCTATAATAATATGAATAAAGAACTTTATTTTTTTTTAATTTTAAAGGGCGGCATGATGTCAATTGCGATGTTGTCAGTAGGACATATGTCAAAGGAAAAAGGTGGACGTGGTGGAGTTTTAGTAAATATTGCTCAGCATCTTGACTTTAGATGGACAGCACAACTTCCGGTTTATACGGCCACGAAACACGCGATTATTGGATTATCCCAATCCTTAGCAGTGAGTAGAACATTTGTCTATAAAAATATAAATTTAGATAAATTAATTAGAAATTTCGCATTAAGATGCTTGAAAACAAAACTTTTTTCAATTAGCGCCCCTACAAAGTGTTCCTTTTGGTGTCCGAATGACCCCTAATTTTTGGCAGAATTAAACAGAAATATTTAAAATTCCTCAAAGTCGGTTTTGGAAAATAAAATGTAATCTTTAAAAAAAATCTGTCTGTTGAAGAAAAAATCAAAAACCGGCTTGAAGGACCCCTGACTACTTTTTCTAATTCTGCAATAACTCCGAGTAATGTATTTCCCTATGTACACAAGCTAAAGTAAAAAATTACACAAACAGCGATTATTGAAATAAAATCAATATTTTATTTACAAAAATCGACTTGAGGTACCCCTAAATATTTTATTTTTATTTCTGCATAACCAGGGGTAATTTAGACACGAAATGAAACCGTTTGTAGGGGTCGCATTAAGCAAAAAATACTTTTTTTAAAGTTATTAATTTTTGTTAGAAATAATTAATATTTAAAAAGAATAAAACAATTTTTTTAGATGCAGTACAGTTTTAACAAAACTGGTATTCGAGTTTTAACTTTAACTCCAGGTTTAACAGAAACTGCTTTGACAATTGATAGTCCAAACAAATTACTTTCAAGAGTGATGAAAGCAGATTTTGTTAAAAGTCTTGAACAACTACCAATACAAACGTAAGTTATTAATTTTAATTAGTTACACAATACTCTGGAATTTCTTCAATTTTTTATATTTCCTTTATTATCTTAATAATCTTAAATATTTTTCATAGTTCTGCATTTTTTTGAAAAAGTATAATTTCAAATTGCTTAAATATTCATTATTATAATAATTATTATAATTATTATTATAATTATTTATACAGAAGCAGATAACCAAGTTGTCTTACAAATCTTTTTCATATAAAGAGAAAAATATTAGTCTTGACCATTTTTGAAAGAAACTATTTTTAATTTTATTTAAACAAATTTTCCCTTTTTATAAATTGATTAGAATAGATCAATTTTGATTCGAGCAATCCTAAGATAGTTTTCAATTATTGAAAAATCTTATTGTTCATATTTTTTATGATTAAAAAAGTTTTTTGACGAAATTTTTAAAAATTTCTCATTTGATAAAAATATCTGAACATGCACGTAATTATTAACTGATAAAATAATAATTGTATGAATTTAGATTTTTCGAATCTGAAATAAAATTTTGCAATTCGCTAAAAAAGCTTTTTTGTAATCATAGGCAGAAATAAACAATAAGATTTTCCAAGAGGAGAAGATTATTCTCAGGTAATTTAAATTAAACTTTATTTTTTCATTTTTTTCATCGTAAAAAACTCTGAAAATCTTATTTTTACCTCTTAAAATGAAAAAATCAAGTTCAAGAGAAAAAAACAACGAAAATAAAATTCATTAAAGGGGTATTTTGAAGCGACTTTTCCAATGAATAATTTTCCTGTCGTTTTTTTCACATCTCTGTTTTGAAATAAATAGAGACTTTACATTCCAAAAAAATAGGGAAAAACTAGGCGAATAAATTCTTTAAAATCAAATTATTGTGGGTAAAAACGATATATGTTTAACAAAAAAAGTTAATTTTTAACCAAGAAAGTTGATTTTTAAACAAAATATCACATTTTCAAGCAAATAGTTGCATTTAAAACCAAAAAAGATTAAGTTTCTACCAAAAGTTAAATTTTCAACAAAAAAAGATCAACTTTAAATAAAAAATGTAATAGTAATGATATGGTTAAACTTTTAAATAATTAGTTGCACTTTTAACAACAACAAAAATAAATTTTCAACCTAAAAAAATTAAATTTTAACGAAGAAAATTTTTTTAATAAAAGACGCATGTTCGACAAAACAGTTAAATTTTGAACAAAAAAATTACTTTCAAACAAAATACAGTGAAACTCTTCTATAGCGCCGATTTTGAGACTGACGGTGGGTGGGCACTAACTCATTACAGTCCGCTTCGCTTTTGTTTGTTTCAAGCAAACAGTTGCATTTTTAACAAAAAGATGTTAAATTTCTGCCAAAAGATAAAGTTTCAACTAACGAAGATCAGCTTTAAATTAAAAATAGAATAGTTAGAGTTTGAGTTAAAAAATATTTTTCGGCTACAAAAATGAATTTTGAACAAAATAGAATGATTTTTTAATCTAAGATATGATTTTTTAACTAAAATTTTTAATTGAATTGAATTTTTAACAAAATAATTAAATTCTCACCAAAATAGTAGAATTTTTAATTAAATGGATGAAGTTTTAATTAAAATGATTAATTTTCAGCTGCTATAGTTACATTTTCAGTTATAAGAACTAATTTTAATTGTTTTAACGAATTTTCAACAAAAAGTTCATTTTTTACCATAATAGTTAAATGCCTAACCTTAAGAAAACAAGTTTTCAACAAATCGATTGAATTTTCAACCAAAATTTAGTAGTTTTTAACACAATAGTTGAATTTTCAAGAACATAATTAAATTTTCAAACAAATTGTAAAATTTTTAACCAGAGATGTATTTTCAACTAAAACAATTAATCTTCATCTGCAATAATAAAGTTTTCTAGTATAAAAATGAATTTTAAGTAACCTGAAAAAAAATTTCAACAAGAAAATATTTTTCACCGCAAGATGGATTTATAACAAAGCAGTTACAATTTTAACTAATTAGTTTAATTTTCAAAAAATATTGTTTAAGTTTCAACTAATTAGTTGAATTTTCCTCCCAAAAATGAGTTTTCATAAAAATAGTTGAATTTTCAACAAGAAAGTTAATTTGTACCAAAATAGTTAAATTTCTAACCTAACATACAAACTTTCAACAAAACCATTGAATTTTTAACCAAAAATGATGAAGTTTTAACAAAATAGTTGAATGTTCAAAAAAATAATTAAATTTTCAACTAAAAGCCAGAGATGATCTGGCAACTAAAATGATGAATGTTCAACTGCAAAAGTTGAAGTTTCACTTATAAAAATTTATTTTCAACAAATCTAAAAAACCCAATCTTTAACAATAAAGTTACTTTTCTGAAACAATAGTTAAATTTTTAATAAAATAATTCAATTATCACTCATAAAAATGAATTTTCAACAAAACGATTAATTTCTCACCAAAAGCAGAATTATTTATTAGAAGAATGACTAGCAGAGTTAATTTTAAAAAAATATTAGAATAGAACAATTTTTAATTAAAGGGATAAATTTTAAACTAAGATGAAAGTGAAATTAATTTTCTACCACAATAGTCGAATTTTCAACCCAGGCATACGGTTTTTTAACAAAATAGTTGAATTTTAAACAAAAAAAGATGAGTTTTCAACCACCATTGAATTTTCAAAACAAAGTAGGTTAATTGTTAATAAAAGATATTAATTTTCAACTAAAATTTTTAATCGTTAACCAAAAAATGGATTTATAAGGAAGTATACTTCATTAACTTTTGACTAATTAGTTGAATTTTCAACCAAGAAAGATTAATCTTTTTTAACAAAATATAAAATTTTCAAATAAAAAAATAAATTCTCCTCCAATCAATAATAGAGTTTTTAATTAAAGAGATGGATTTTAAACTAAAACAAAAATGAAATTAATGTTCTACCTCAATAGTTGAATTTTGAACCTAGAAATACAAAGTTTCAACAAAGCAGTTGAACTTTCAACCCAAAAAGATTAGTTTTTAACAAAATAGTAGAATTTTCAACAAAATAATTAAATTTTCAACCAAATTGTAGAATTTGCATTAAAAAATGAATTTTTATGTGAAACCATGATTTATTTGCAATAATTAAATTTTCAGGTGTAAAAGTTAATTTTAAGTAACCGGAAAAAAGAATTTTCAACAATAAAGTTAATTTTAATAAAAATTAATTAAATATAATTAAAAAAATATAGTTAAAAAATCCAACTATTTTAGTAAAAAATTGACTTTTTTGTTGAAAATTCTTTTGTTGTTGTTGAAAAATTATTTTTATAAGTGAAAATTTAACTGTTGCAGTTGGTTAAAAATTTAATTATGTTGTTAAAAATTCAACTGTCTTGTGACAATTCAACTAATTAGTTGGAAGTTACAAAAAACTTTGTTAAAAAATTAATTTGTTGGTTGAATATTCAAATTGGTTGTTGAAAGTTTATATCATTCGTTACAAATTGAATCATTTTGTTGAAATTTCAACTAATTAGTTGACATCGGAACTACTTCTTTAAAAATTCATCTTATAGCAAAAAATTTACTTTACTGTTGAAAATTCGTTTTTTTTTGCTGTTATAAAATTTCCATATCTGGTTAAAAAGTCTACGATTCGGTTGAAAATTTAATTATTTTGTTCAAAATTCAACTACTTTGTTAAAAATTAATCTTTTTTCGTTGAAAATTAACCTGTTTCATTTTGAAAATTTGTTTTTTAAGAAAAGTATTTCTGTGAATATTTAATTATTTTGATAAAAATTTGTATTTCTGGGTAGAAAATTTGTTGTTCTGAATTCAATATTTTAGTTGAAAATTCATATCTTTGGTTGAAAATTATCCCAGATTTTCAAAAATTCTTGTTTTGAGAAAAACATTTTTGTAGAAATTTAATTACATTGATGAAAATACAATTGTTTTGTTGAAAACTCATCTTTTTTGTTTAAAAATCCAACTTTTGTTGTACATTTGTCTTTCTGTTTTAGAAAATCCAACTATTGTAGTAGAAAAATTTACTTTTTTGTCGAAAATTCTTTGTTGTTGTTGAAAATTCATTTTTAAAACGGAAAATTTAACTATTGCAGTTGAAGATTCATCATTTCAGTTGCCAATTAATATCTGGTTTTTGGTTAAAAATGTAATTATTTTGTTAAAAATTCAATTATGTCATCAAAACCTCATATTTTTTAGTGGAAAATTGAAATGTTTTGTTAAAATATTTTTTTCGGTTATTGAAACTTTATATCATTCGTTAGAAATTAAACTATTTTGCTGAAATTTCAACTAATTATTAAAAATTGGAACTACTTCGTTAAAAATCAATCTTATGGTAAGAAAATTAATTTATTGTTGAAAATTCTTTTTTTTTTGTTTGTTTGTATTTGCTTAAAATTCATCTCTGGTTAAAAGATCTTCAATTTGGTTGAAAATTTAATTATTTTGTTCAAAATTTATCCTTTAGTTTAAGATTATTTTGTTTCAACATTTTTAATTAAAAGTTTAACTACTTCGTTACAAATTCATTTTTTGGTTAAAGTTTCAAGATTGTATTAAAAACTCAAATCTTTGATGAAAAATTATATCGTCTAGTAAAAAATTCCTTTCTTTTTTAATTGAAAATAATATTTTTGTTACTAAAATTTTATCTATTCCATATTTAGTTGAACCCTTGAACGGCACACTTCCGTAAAATTAAATAAAGAGCATACTGGGTGTTAGGTACCCAAGGGTATTCAAACGTGTTCTGTGCCGACGGTATGGATAGTTTTTTACCATAAAATCAATTAATGATGTTTAATTTATCTAGTTTAAGGAGAAAAAGGTTTCGTAACCGTTTTTTAAATTTAAAGTTAATAAAAAAAATATATATATTTGGAAAAAAAATTTTAAAATGACTACTTTCACTCTAAAATACATAACTTTATAAGTTTTTGATATTTTTACTTAAAATTTTACTTGAATACTTTCGAGATACGGCGCTTCAAAGATAAAATTAGTCTTATAGTGTTCGTTCCAAAGACGGTATTTATTCTAAAAAATAAGAGCTTCAATTCAATGAAAAATGAAACACCATACTTTGCGTGATTAAACGATTTTATTGATCTTAAACTCCGTATAAAAATTATAGAAATCAAAATCATGTGAAAATGAGATTGGTAAAATAGGTTTTCATGTCATTTTTTAATCTGGCGCTATATGTTCCATTTTCTTGAATTTGGTGCGTTTTGTTAAAGCGCAAATAAGTCGCTGGGTATTTTACACCCAGTAACCCCTCTAAGGGTTAAAGCTGATCTTTTTATGTTGAAAATTTAACTTTTGGTAGAAACTTCATTTTGTTGTTGTTAAAAATGCAACCATTTGGTAGAAAATGTAATTAAACTTGAATTTAATTTTAATTAAAACTATAAGCTTCTATTAGCTTTAAATCAAACTTCTCAAACCAAAATTATGTTAAAAAATATGTTTTTCCAGACCTTTTGTAGTAGCACAAGGACTCGGCTCAATCCTACGAACTGGAGAATCCGGCAGTATTTGGGTGATCGAAAACGGAAGTTCACCCTATGAAGTTTTAGTTCCGTATTACAAAAGTTTGCAGCGCCGATACAAAAACAACTTTACAATGGCTGAAACCGTAAAAGTTGCAAAAGGTCGACCAATAAGAGAAGTTTGCGATAATACGAGAACAGGTCTGATGAGCTGTGCTTGACAGAACTAGTCATTTTTTGCACACAAAAAATATGTATCTGCAAGTTCTTAAAAAAATCCTAAGATTTTATCTGATCGAGGTAGAAGACCCTTGACGCAGAATTTAATCAGCACACCGGGATATCACAAATGGAATATCAGCGTTCCTCCGAAATGGAATGAAATCAGAGTAGGAGAAAAAATTCTCTTTGTTATTTGAGCTCTTCAAAGAGCGAAAGAATTAACGGTGAGATCAAAAAGCCTTTGGATTCCGGCTTCGATCAACTGAGAAAAATTCAATAACACACTGACTGACGAATGACAAAAAAGAAATTGTTTAATTTTAATATTTTTGAGAGACTGCTTGATATTGATCGAAAATAGTGTTAAACTGATGGTAATCGAAGTAGATCTCAATCATTGTTATAAACGATACTTAGAATTAAGGACAATAAATATTTTTCATAAAAAATACTCCTCGGTTTCTAATTTAAATCCTCTTTTTTCCTATAATATCACTTACTAGTAAAAATAGTGAATAAATAAAAAAATTAATAAAAAGTGTTGTCAAATACATAAAATTTTCAACCAAAAATTGAACAGTTATATTTTTACTTCAAAACTGAATTTTTCAAAAAAAAAAACGAATTTTCAAGGAAATAGTTGAATCTTCAAACAAAAAGATTAATTTTCGATCAAGCTTTTGCATTTTTTAAACATAAAATACAAAATTTCCACCAAGCTTTTCTACTCAATTCAACATAATTTTCGACTAAAAAAAAATGTTAACAAAAAAAAATTTTATCTTTAAACAAAAATTAACTTCCCACAAAAAATAACACATTTTCAACACAAAATATTTTTATTTTAAATAGAAAATAATTTAATTTCTCCCAAAAAGGCAAATTTTCATGAAAATAGAAAGTAGTTGAATTTTCAACCAGAAAATATGTTAATTTTTAATTCACCAAAAAAGACGAAGTCAGAAACAAGAAAATAATTCAATTTTAACCAAAAAGATTAATTTTCAACCAAAGTTATGTATCATTAACTAGAATAGTTAAAGTTCCAGTTAAAAAAAATTTAATTAAGAGAAAAAAATAATTGTTAACACAAAATATTTTTATTTTAAATAGAAAACAATTAAAATTATCCCAAAAAGGCGAAAATTTCAACCAAGAAAATTAATTCTCTACCAAAAAAGATGAATCTTCAACAACAAAAATTGAACAACAAAAAAATCGAATTTGAAAAAAAAATTTTTTTGAACGAAGTAGTTTAACTTTTACCCTAGTGATTGAATTTCGATCAATAATATGAATTCTATAGGAAAAAATTAACATTTGATATTAAAAAAAAAAGATTTTAAATTAAATGTGTTTTATTTCAACAAAAAATACGATTTTTCAACAAAATAGTTTAATCCTCAACTTAAACAAGTAAATTTTTAAACAAAAATGTTCACTTTTAAACAAAATATCACATATTCTTACCAAAATTATTAAATTATGAACCCAAAGATGAATTTTTAACAAAGCAGTTGAATTTTCAACCAGAAAAGATTAGTTTTTAAGACAATAGTTCAATTCTTTAAGCAAAAACGGGAATTTTTAACAAAACAGTTGAATTTTCGACCGAAAAGGATTACTTCAACAAAGTTGTTAAATTTATTTAAAACAAAGCCGAATTTTTAGTAGTGAGTTGAATCTTCAACCCGCAGAGTTTAACTTTCAACAAAAATGTTTAATTTTCAACAACATAATTGAAACCTCAATTAAAATAAATTAATATTAATTTTCGACCAATCCTTTTAAAAACATTTTTAACGAAAAAGGATAATTTTCTACCAAAAATATTTTCAATGAAAGAGTTCAAAGTTAAATTAAAAGTAAAATAGAACGTTTTTAACGAAACATGAAATAATAACCTTTCCATTTAAACAAATTCATTCTCAACAACAAAAAACAGAATTTTAAAAGAAATTTAAATTAAAGTTAAAAAAAAGTTGAGTTTCCAAATCAACAAATTTATTTTTACAAAAAAAGACGAATTTTCAAAAAAATAGCTCCATTTTCAACCAGAAAAAAATTAAATTTCAACAAAACAGTTCAACTTTTAAACCAAAACGATGATTTAAAACCAAGCAAATTAATTTTTCACAAAAAGCCGAAATTCAAAAAAATGGTTCAAATTTGCAACCAGAGATGGATCATCAATCCAAAAATTAATTTGTAACAAAATAATTAAACTTTAAACCAAATAGTTGAATTTTTATTCCAAAAGATAATTTTTAACCAGGAAAATTAATTTTCTACAAAAAAAAGACGAATTTTAAACATAGTTACAATTTTCAAACCAAAAAATTTATTTTTTCGCAAATTAATTAAACTTTTAACCAAACGATTTAATTTTTCCATAGAGAATGAGTTTAAAAAGACAGCTGTATTTTGAAAAAATTAATGAAATTTTTAACTGAAAAAGATGAATTCTGAATCAAAAATATAATAGTAGACTTTTCAATAGAAAAATTACTATTAACAAAAAATGGTTGGCTTTTTCTATTGGGTACTACTAATTTAGTTCTTTAAAAAAAACGAATTTTCAAAAAAGTTGTTAAATTTTCAATCAAACAAATGAACCTTCAATAAAAAACAAAATGAACAAGATCGTTCAACTTTGACCCAACTATTTTAATTTTCAATTAAAAAGGAGCAACTTATAATAAAATAGTTAAGACTTCAACAAAAATGATGAACCTTCACCTTGAAAAGTTAAATTTTCGGTTAAAAAAATATATTTTTCAACCTCTTCCAGCTTAGGAATAATGTTTAAAATTAAACATTCTTTCCTGGAACTTAATAAACATGTTCGAAATTAAAAGCGATCCTTTTTCCAATTCATAAAATATTGAAAACCAAAATTCCATCCCTTCCAACTCAATAAAAATAATAAAAAACATGAAAAAGAGCCTCTTCTATTTCAGAACAAATTTGAAAATAAGAAATTCCTCCCTTAAACTTAATAAAAAATAAAAATAAATAAAATGACTCCTCTTCCAATTGATAAACTAGTGAGAAAAACCAAATTTCCTCGTATCCAATTCAATAAAAATGTTTTTAAAAAAAGTTTCTGCTCCACTTCGAAAAAAAAAATATCAAAATTTCTTCAATTTCTTTTAAAATTAGAATTAAAAATTCAAAAGTTTTTTTGACACATAAATCCTGTTTAGCCACAAATTAAACATTTTAATAATCGAAGGAAATAATGTTACGTTCAAAGTTGAAATTTAGCACTCTAAAATTTCAATAATGCTGTATATTTCAAAAACTTTTCAAATTAAATTTTTAACGTTAAAATCTGTACAATGTTAAATTTTAAACGTTTCAGATTTAAAAATCATTGATTTATTTACTTTTGCAGTTGATCAATCTAAAACTTCATTCGTCACAAATCAGGGTGGCTATTTGGCGGGCGATTTCAAATTCTCGGCCATTTCCTGGTTATTCCCGGTCAAATTTTTCGATTTTCCAGGTCAACTAAAAGTAAGAATCATATTTCTCGGAAAAGGCAAACACTTATTTTAAATCATGACGTTCATTCCAAAGATCCTTTAACAGAACAGAACAAAAAATTACAAAATAAATTAATTATCAAATAAAATTAGGAATCTTTAACTGAAATAGTAGAATTTTGAACCAAGCAGATGCATTATCAATTAAAATTATGAATATTTAACTGAAATAATTGAATTTTTAAACAATAAGATTAATCTGCAAACATAAAAATTAATTAATTTCCTACCATAAATACAATGTTTCATCAAAATTTAACGAAAAAATAATTGCATTTTAAACCCGAAAAAATCATCCATTTTTATCATAAGACAAAATAGTTACATTCTTAGTTGAAAAAAATTAAATTTCAAATAAGCTGATGAATTTTTAACTAAAATGATGAATCCCTCAACTAGATTAAATGAATTTTAAACAACAAAAAATGAGTTTTCAAATAAAACAATGAATCTTCAACTGAAATAGTTGAACTTTCAGCTAAAAAAAATTACTAAATAAGATAAATTGTCAATCGAAACTTGAATAATTAAATAAAAAATAAAGAAATATAAAAAGTAAATAGACAAACAAAATTAACATCTTAAAAATTTAAATTTTAAGTTAAGAAAATCAATGTTTAAACAAAAAAATTCATTTATTAACCAAGAATTAAATGAATTTTTACTCAAAAAATAAATGTTCTATAAAAAAAAATGAATTTGTAACTAAAATTACGGAATATTTAACTGGAATAGTATTTTCAATTTAAGAAAAACTTATTTTCAAACAAAAAAAATTAATAAAATAGATCATTTTTCAATCAAAGAAGTAAATTTTTAATTAAAATAATGGATCTTAAACAATGAAAAATTAATTTTTAGGAAGTGTTTATTTTTCAACCAAGTAAATTTATTTCTTAACTAAAAAATTAATTTTCAACTAAAATGATGAATATTTAACTAGAATGTCTGATTTTTATACCTACCAAAAAGATGTTTTTTCAACCAATAAGATTGGTTTTCTACAAAAAGAGACGAGTCTTCCACAAATTGCATGAATTTTCAACAAAAAAATGGAGTAATTTTTATATAAAAATAGGAATTTTCATCCAAATAGTTCGATTTTCATCCAAAAAGGATCATTTCAAAAATTCGGATTTTCAGAAAAATGGTTAAATTTTCTATTTGAATAATTAAATTTTTAGTTGAAAATTTTATCTTCAACAAAGTAATTCAATTTTTAGGAAGAAATAAATTTTCAGTTAAAATGACAATTCTTTCTACAATAAAATTAATTTTTAGCAAAACAAAAAAAGATAAATTCTCTACTCCAAAAACTACTTGAAGTACTCTCTTTTTCTAAAATTTGGAAGGAACTTTTAAATTGTGACGAATTTCGACTTGGATCGGATTGTCTAAACTCCTTTTTTCTAAATCTCAGTTTTAAATTCTTTTCAAACCCAAAAGTTCTAAAATAAAAACGATAATTATTTTCACTCATTTGCCCAGCTACTGTAGATAAAGAAGAAATCACTTTTGTGAATTGACCGAAATTATTAAAATAATGAAAACTTGAATTTTGCTAAGCTCAGAAGTAAATTCCCGGTTTTCAAATGCAATTCCTGGTAATTTTTGCCAGTCAATAAAATTCCCACATGGTGGCCGTTTTAATCAAAGAAAAAAATTCCTAGTCAAATTACACTCTATAAAGCCACCAATTTTTCCATTAAAAGTCATGCAAATTAAAGCACTCAAAGTCGAACTCTTGAATTTTAAACTTTAAAAACTGAAGTTTAAACGTTTTTTCATTCGTTTCCAAAAATATAAATGCAAGTTATCATTTTAAAATTAAAATTATTTCTTGAAAAAAGCAGAAAATCTACACAATATCGATCAAGTTAAGAATCTTCAATAACAGAAAATGCTTAACGTCTTAATAAAACTAGATGGAAAATAATATTTTTTAATTAAAATTATTTCTTGAAAAAAAGATCCTACTCCATCTTAAATCTTCAATCTTCTCTCCCCCCTCCCGTGGGGAGTATTTACCGACACTGTCAGCATGACAGAGAACTACATTATCGGAATGACAGAGCTGACAAATGACCCTAACCTCAAAATCATGCACATGCATAAAATTTTTATTTAGCACAGTACAATTTTTCCGGTTATTATTCCTCAAAAAGAGTCCAGGGACGTCCGTTATGATATTTTATAGCATGTCCGAGTTCAATTTTTTAAAATTTTCATTTTTGTGGGACAAAAGCCGGGAGAACTGTAACTGATACCACATGACGAAGTATCACATGCCCTTAAGGGCATGTGACACAGCTAAATACCTATATTACCGACCTCACTTTATCAGTTCACTGAATGTGTTTTTGAACCTAAGAACTTTTTTTGTGAATCAAATATCGAGTTAAAACTTTGGAAAATGTATTAGAGTACAATAAAGTACGTTTAGGTACTGCATTTTGGTAGGAACCTCACTGGAAATTATTTTATCTTTTTTCTGAACCTCGACATTTTTTGAACGTTCGAACTTTTTTTATACATAAGATATCGGTCTCAAACTTTGAGAAATGCAAGAGCCGAAAGAAAACTACGTTTAAGAACAAATCTTAATAATAAAAGATGTAAAAAAATAGATATTTCAATTATCAATTCCATCGGCATCAGCCGGTAACGTTGTACACGAAAATACGAACCCTGGCGGCCACTAGACAAGGCTCTAGAGGGTTCGTAATTTCGTGTACAACGTTACCGGCTGATGCCGATGGAATTGATATTTGAAATTTTTTACTTCTTTTATTATTAAGCTTTGTACTTAACGTAGTTTTCTTTCGGCTCTTGCATTTCTCAAAGTTTGAGACCGATATTTCATGTATAAAAAAAGTTCGAACCTTCAAAAAATGTCGAGGTTCAGAAAAAAGATGAAATAATTTTCAGTGAAGTTCCTATCAAAATGCAGTACCTAAACGTACTTTATTGTACTCTAATACATTTCCCAAAGTTTCAGCTCGATACTTCATTTACAAAAAAAGTTCTTAGGTTCAACAAAACATTCAGTGAACTGAAAAACTGTGGTCGGTAATATAGGTATTTAGCTGTGTCACATGCCCTTAAATAAAAACTTTTAAAAATACAAAAAAAATTACCGAATTAGGTAGCATTGAGTGAATTTAGAACAATCATTTTTGTTTTAAACTCTTTTAAAGTATTCTGTAAAAAATAATTTTTTTAAACAAAACTAAAAATTTTTGAAATTTTTCCCAGAAATCTTAAGAAAATTTTTTCATTATCTTCAAACTTTAAAAATCCTTCAATAGCTTCAAAATTCTGCTTTAAAATCTTCAAAAACCTACATTTACGTTAAAATTTGGTTGGAATCTTTTCAAATGTTAATTACTTTTTTTTTTTAATTTCTATATATCTCTTAAATTTATTTGCATTTTTCATAAAACTTTTAATCAATCCTGCAAAATAAATAAAAAAATACCTTAAAAGTTTCAGATTTTTGTTTAAAATTGTGGAAATATTTTGAAATCTTAAATATTCTCACAAAATTAATTCGTATATAATTTTATTTTTAATTATTTGGAATATTTTCAACAATTTTTAATAAAACTTGCAAATTTTTTAAAAATGGCTAAGAATCTTCCAGATTATTTTTTCTATAAATAATTAAAATTAAACAAAATAGTCCAATTTTTTTACTCGGCAATGTGGAATAACTTATAACAGTCATCACAGTTACTATTGTCGTCAAAAAAGCTGAATAAGTGACATTTTTTTCTAAATTAGGGTTGCAAATAGGTGATAAACAAATGTCAAATAAGAAAAAAAAACAAGTTGTAATTTGTTGTAAACCGGAATATGACCAGAAATTTTTTTCTTCGATTAAAACGGCCACCCTGAAAAAATGGAGTATTTGCATTTTCAGTGAGAACTAATTTTCAATTAAAACAAAAAAAAACAATTTTTTGTACAAGTACATTCAATTTCTTACCACATAGTGAATTTCGTTACCAAATTGTTCCATTTTCAATAAAAAAAAAAGATGAAGTCTGCATTTTTAAAGCATAAAAGTTCAATTTTTACAAAAAAAATTAGGCAGATGAATTTCTATTGAGAAATTAATTTCCAATTGAAATAAAAATAAAAACGAATTTTCTACGAAAAAGTTGAATTTTATACCAAATTTTTTAATTTTTAACAAAATAGTTTAATCCTCAACCAAAATAGATCAATCTTCGACTAAGCAGTTGCATTTTCAACCAAATAGAGATGAAATTTCCACAACAAACAAAATTTTTCATTCAAGAATGAAAAATAATGTTAAGCAAATTGTTGAATTTTCACGGAAAAGCAGAATTTTTTAACCAAAATATTGAATTTTTAACCGAAAATGGAGTAGATGAATATTCAATGAGAATGAATTTTCAATAAAAACAAAAACGAATTTTCTAAAAAACAGTTTAATTTTATACCAATTAGTTGCATTTTCAAGCCAAAAAGCGTAATTCTCTATACAACAATTTAATTGTTAAAACGAGAACATGAAATAACAACAAAAAAGTTAGTTTACAATCAATCAGTTTACTTTTTTTAACAAAATATTTGAATTTGCAGTATAAAAAAACTTTTTTACAATAAAACGAATTTTTAATTTAGTTTTTTAACCAAAAAAAACGAAGTTTCAACTAAAATTATGAATCTTCAACGAAACGAAATAAACTTTTTAAAAAATTCCTTCAACTTTCAACCGATAGGAATTTTTAATGAATCATTTTTTTGGTTCAAAATTCTACTTTTTGGTTTAAAATTCTATTATTTTCTTAAAAGTTTAACTATTTTATTGAAACTTGAAGTCTTTTGTTAAAAAGTAATCGTTTTTGGTCAAAAAATTATATTGTTTGGTAGAAAATTCATTTTTTTAAATTGAAAATTCATCTTCTTTGGTTGAAAATCAATTCTTTTTATTTGAAAAGTCTATTTTTGTATTTTTGTTTAAGAAATAATCTCTTTTACTTAAAAAAACATACTTTTTATTGTAAATTCAACATTTTTTTTTAAAAAGTCGTCATTTGTGTCGAAAATTTATACTTTTGTAGAAAATTCATATTTTTTTAGGTTGAAAATTTATTCTTTAGTAGAAAATTGTGTTTTTTTGTTGTTGTAAATTCACCTTTTATATTTAAGGGTTAATAATTTTTATTGAAAATTCTACTATTATATTTTTAGCGTTTAGTTTAAAATTCTACAAATTGGTTGAAAGTTTAATTATTTTATTGAAAATTGAACTAGGTTCTTAAAGTCACTTTTTTTGTTAAAAATTAACCTCTCGGTTCAAAAAGTCTATTTTAATTGAAAGTTACTTCTTTTTATCAAAAAGAAAACTGAAATAAGTATTATATTTCTTTCCTCAGAATTAATCTTAATTCAACTATTTTGTTAAAAAGTCCTATTTTATGTCGAATATTGATACTTTATGGATTGAAAATTCTCCTTTACTTTAAAAATCGTCTTTTTGGGTGGAAAATTCAACTAGTTGGTAAAAAAATATCACCTTTTGGTTAAAAATTCTACCATTTGATTGAAAACTCAACAGTTTTGTTAAAAAGCAATATTCTTTGATTCAAAATTGAACCATTTAGATTGAATGTTAATTATTTTTATTTGAAAAAAATTCTATTTTTATTTTATAATAAATCAAAATTCAACTATTTTCTTATAAAGTAATCTTTTTAATCAAAATTTCAACTGATTTATTAAACACTTGTATTTTCGGATAGAAAATCAATCATTTTGGTGTAAAAATCCGCATTTGTTAGAAAAGTTATATTTTTTAGTTGAAAATTCGTCTTCCTTGCTTCAAAATTAAACTGGCTTGTAAAATATTCATCTTTTCAAATTTCAAAATTTAATTTTGAAAATGCAACTCTTCCTGGTTCAAGATTCTTCGATTAGCAAAATGAAATAAAAATATATTAAAAGTTTCAGATTTTTGTTTAAAATTTTGGAAATATTTTGAAATCTTAAATATTCTCACAAAATTAATTCGTATATAATTTTATTTTTAATTATTTGGAATCTTTTTAACAATTTTTAATAAAACCTGCAAATTTTTTTAAAATGACTAAAAATCTTCCAGATTATTTGTTCTATAAATAATTAAAATTAAACAAAATAGTCCATTTTTTTACGTGGAAATGTGGAATCTCTTATAATATAACAGTCATCACAGTTCCTATTGTCATCAAAAAAGGTGAATAGGTGACATTTTTTTCTAAAATAGGTTGCAAATAGGTGATAACCAAATGTTAAATAAGACAAAAAAAACAAGTTGTAATTTGTTGTAAACCGGGAGAAGACCAGAAATTTTTTCTTCGATTAAAACGTCCACCCTGAAAAATGGAGTATTTACATTTTCACTGAGAACTAATTTTCAATTAAAATAAACAACAACAAAAAACAATATTTTTACAAGTAAATTCAATTTCTTACCACATAGTGAAATCCGTTACCAAATTGTTAAATTTTTAATAAAAAAAAAAGATGAAGTCTGCATTTTTAAAGCATAAAAGTTCAATTTTTACCAAAAAAAAATAGGCAGATGGATTTCTGTTGAAAAAAAAATTAATTTCCAATTAAAACAAAAATAAAAACGAATTTTCTAAGAAAAAGTTGAATTTTATACCAAATTTTGATTTTCAACAAAATAGTTTAATCCTCAACCAAAATAGATCAATCTGCGACTAAGCAGTTGCATTGTTGTTGAATTTTCACGAAAAAGCAGGATTTTTAAACCAAAACGTTTAATTTTTAACCAAAAATGGAGTAGATTAATATTCATTGAGACTGAATTTTCAATAAAAACAAAAACGAATTTTCTAAAAAACAATTTAATGTTATACCCATTTGTTGCATTTTTAAGCCAGAAAGCCTAATTCTCTATACAACAATTTAATTTTAAAAAAGAGAACATGAAATAACAACAAAAAAGTTAACTTACAATTAATCAGTTGACTTTTTTAACAAAATATTTGAATTTGTAGTTTAAAAAACCTTCTTTACAATAAAACGAATTTTTAATTTAGTTTTTTAACCAAAAAAAAAAAACGAAGTTTCAACTAAAATTATGAATCTTCAACGAAACGAAATAAACTTTTAAAAAAAATTCGTTCAACTTTCAACCGATTGGAATTTTTAATGAATCATTTTTTTGGTTAAAAATTCTATTATTTAGTTAAAAATTTAACTATTTTATTGAAATTTAAAGTTTTTTGTTACAAAGTAATCGTTTTTGGTCAAAAAAATTATATTGTTTGGTAGAAAATTAATTTGTTTAATTGAAAATTCATATTTTTTGGTTGTAAATCAATTCTTTTTATTTGAAAAGACTATTATTGTATTTTTGTTTGAGAAATAATCTCTTTTACTTAAAAAAAAAACATACTTTTTTTGTAAATTCAACAATTTTTTTGAAAAAGTCGTCATTTGTGTCGAAAATTTATACTTTTCTAGAAAATTCATATTTTTTTAGGTTGAAAATTTATCTTTTGCTAGAAAATTTTGTTTTTTTTTTATTCTTTTACTTAAAAAATCGTCTTTTTGGGTGGAAAATTCAACTAGTTGGTAAAAAATTATCACCTTTTGACTAAAAATTCTACCAGTTGGTTGAAAACTCAACAGATTTGTTAAAAAGCCATCTCCTTTGATTCAAAATTGATCCATTTAGATTGAATGTTAATTATTTTTATTTTATAATTAATCTAAATTCAACTATTTTTTTAAAAAGTAATTTTTTTTATCAAAGTTTCAACTGATTTATTAAATGTGGAATATCTTATAATATAACAGTCATCACAGTTCCTATTGTCGTCAAAAAAGGTGAATAGGTGACATTTTTTTCTAAAAATATATAAATATAAATTTTTTCTTCGATTAAAACGGCCACCCTGAAAATTGGAGTATTTACGTTTTCACTGAGAACTAATTTTCAATTAAAAACAATTCAATCATTTTGGTGTAAAAATCCGCATTTGTTAGAAGTCATATTTTTTAGTTGAAAATTCATCTTCCTTGTTTCAAAATTAAACTGGCTTGTGAAATATTCATCTTTTCAAATTAAAAATTTAAGATTATGTTTGAAAATTCAACTCTTCCTGATTGAAGTTTAATTTTTTTTTTTTTTGAAAATTCGATCATTTGGTTCAAGATTCGTCGATTAGGAAAGTGTAAGAAAAACTTTATTTGGTGTGAAAGTCATAATTTAGAATAAAATTGCACTTTTTCAATTAAAAAATGTGACAAGAGATGAGAAACCCCAAAATGGGAGAAAAAGGTGACAAATTCCTAAAATAGGTGACAAAATGTGAGAAAATTGAAAATAGATGACAAAAGGTGAAAAATATGATATTTTAGGAGCTGTAACTTAATATAGGGTACAATAAAAATAAGGAATATAGGGACCAGTCTGTGCGTCCTGGAAACTGCTATTTTAGGTGTACGCAAATGACAAGAAGATAATCAGCTTTCTCGATATTTTCATATATTATTCGATCGGGAATCACAATATTCGCTGTACAAAACCAAAACATTCACTGTCAGAAATCGCGCTCATTTGTATATATCAACTTTCTTCTTCTTTCTTCCTCTTTCCCCATCCTTCCAATCTTTTCTTCCATATTCCATCTTTTCTTTTGTAATATGTGTGATTTTTACGCGTAATCAAACATAAAACATGCGCTTTTTCTCTCCCCTGTCTTGCCTTCATACTCTCAGCGACTTCATCATCATCATCATCATAATCACTATCATCATCATCATCATCTGCTTTTTATTCCGTTAATAACAATCATCTTGATTACGCGCCTAGCCTAGGAAGGATTTCGCTCCTATAGTATAGTATAGTACCTCCTCAACTAAATATCTAAATATTAGGTGTATGTATATTGGTGCGACTCGCCGCATGAGCCATACAAAAATAACAGTCGTGAATGATTTTGGCGACTTTACGCCCTCTTCCTTTTATTTTTATCTCCTTCTTCTTCTTCTGCTCATTACTTTGTGTTTCTGTTTGTGTGAGAAAGAGAGAGAGAGAGAGAGAAAGAGAAATATAATCATGCAGTATTCATTCACTTTTCCTATCCTTTTCCTTTTCTTTGCTTTCTATTTTTAAATCCATTTCCCTGAGAGTCGAGTGCCACAAGCAGAACAAGGACTTTGATTCGCGCGGACGTCTTTCTAAAATGTAAAAAGAGGCAAGTATTCACGTCACAAAAAAAAAACCACTACTACTCTCGTCACTTTAATGCGTCCGGCGTAAATGCCATCATTATTGCTGATTCATTCAATCACAATAAAAAAACAAACAATTTCTTCTGCTTCTTCTTCTTCTTTATTCTTCTCATTTTTCGGCATTACTTTTCCACCTCCTTCTTGAGATTCTCAGCCCTCCACTCGTGACACTCAATCCGGGGAAAATAATTAGGCGTGTGAAGAAGAACGGCTCGGCGCGTCCCGTTCATAAATCAAAAACCTTCTAGTAAATGTATAAAAGTAAAACAATTCATTTCCTCTAAACTCACAACGCGGTCATCGTCTTAAATAAATAAAGTTTAGAATTCAAGAGATAATGACGTATTGTCCTATAGTCTACTGGCGACAGGATGCCCATTCCCATTTTTTTTTTCTCGTTTTCCTTCTTTTGTTTATCCGCGTACTTATCCAAAAGTCAAAAAGGCCAGAGAGCAGCCTGTCCAAGAGATAATGGCGAGACCCACCCCGCCTGCTTTCATCAATACGAATATTTTGCGGCGAATTCGTACGTCGCTCCAAATCGAGTGCTTTCTTTTTTCTGATTATTCTTCTTCTTCTTCTTCGTTTGTCTTCAAGAGTTTTTTAGAGGCAATATCAGGCACAATCTATTCACTCGAGAAAGAAAAATTCCAATAATGCTTCACCAAAGTGACAAGCATCGGAGACTAAACACGTTCCTCTCAATTTACTCGATGTATTCGAGGCACGCTTTTCTCAATCTTTCTATATATATGTATATGTATACGTTGATCTACAAGTAAGCACTCGACAAAAAAAAAAAAAAAAAAATTGGCTACTTACAGTAACAACTTTTATGCTAATTATACGCGCAGGACTTGTGCACCAGTAGAATTACCACTTGGCCCGAGCGTGGTAAAAAAAAAAAAAAAAAAAAAAAAAAAAAAAAAAAAAAAAAAAAAAAAAAAAAAAAAAAAAAAAAACTATATATATATGAAACCCCGAGCCGTTTCATCATCCCCAATATCGACGACAACAACAATTTTACGGACCTTTTGTAAAGGGAGGAAGAGAATTTTAATTCTGGACTCTCGTTTCGGTCCCAATCTTCTTTTTGTTTTGTTTTGGTCTCTCTATCCTCGATAAAAAAATCATTTTTCACTCTCGTCTTCTTCCAAAATCGCGACAAACAACGAAAACGACAACAACGACGACAACGACAACCCTCGCAAAAGCTGAATTTCCTCATCTACAAGAAACCTGGCCTAAGAAATCACAGACTATTTATTTGAAAATTAGTATTAGTAGTTGTAGTAGTAGTAGTAGTAGTAGTAGTAGTAGTAGTAGTAGTAGTAGTAGTAGTAGTAGTAGTAGTAGTAGTAGTAGTAGCAGTATCAATTGGCAGAAATTCATGTAATGCTTTTATATGTTGCTTCTTCTTCTTCTTGTTATTATTCGAGGTCGCGTTAGGTGGTCCTCTCTGATAATCACGAGCGAGATTATTATTATCATAGCGCTTGGCGCAAATTTTAAAGAGTCCTGTACGCCAGTAGAGTCCGTGTGTTTCTTTGTGCAGCACGTGTCGCGATTCAATCGCGTGAAGTTGAAAAAAAAAATACCTACAGAAGTAGCGAGGGCGCTCCATCAAATACAACAATAATAATAATAATAGTTATGCTACAATCGCCGTCGACAAATCTCGAAAACCACCACATCATCATCATCATCATCATCATCATCATCATCATCATCATCATCATCATCATCATCATCATCATCATTTTCATCATCACCATCATATCAGTTCTCGACAGAGCACGTATCGTAAAAATCTTACTGGCTAGTGAATACTTATTTGTTAGCATCGCGTTATTTACCGAGACACTGACTATCTTTTTACGCTGTGCCGGTGACGAGTCGATTATTGTTCTGTTGTGGCTGAGTTGCTGCTGCGCTGCTTGATTGTTCGTTGCTGGCTCGGTTCTGCTGATTATTCGGATTATTCATGTGAGACTGTTGTTGATGCTGCTGACCGGGTTTGCGATTCGAGCCTCGATTGCTGCCTCGATAGCCGCCACGATAGCCCATTCCTGGTCCTCCACTTCCTGGACCGCCTGCCCCGCGATACATTCCACCTCCCATACCGCGATGATTGTTGTAATAACCGCGTCCGCGGAAACCACCTCGTCGCATCGACGAAACACCAAATGTCTCCGCATTCATTTTTCGCTCCGTTCGCCAATCCGTGCGCTGCGAACGTCTGCAACACACAAACACGAACAAAAGAAATAAAAATTAGTCAACGATTTTTACATCATTTCAAAGCATTAATTTATGATAATAAAGTATTATTTCAATCAGGATTGCTACAAGAGTCTGCTTACGAAATTCCATGACTTTTCCAGGTATAACTTTGAAAAAATACTAGGTCTAATTTTTTTTTTTTAATTCAGCCAATTAAATTGAACTGTCACAAATCAATAATGCAATGATAATAGTTCATCAATAAGTTTTATTGATGCAAAAAGAATTTTCAATAATATTTTTATCAAAGTGAAAAAAAAAAGTATTCTGTAATTATACCCATATTATTATTTTTTTGTTATTACTTTAAGAACAATTATAGTAGAACTATTTATGCAAAGATTAAGATTACATTTCAAAATAATAGTAATCTAAAAAAAAAAAACTCGTAACTTTTTAACAAAGTTAAAATAAAACTTTTAGATCGCAAGAAATAATAAAATTGTCTCTATTTAAATTTATCAAAATTTAATCAATTCACGAATTTCTTCTTTAAAATCTTCTAATTCTTTTTGCTTTTCCTATTAAAGCTTCCATTTCTTTTCATGCAATTCTGACAGTTTGATATTTGTCTTTTCGCAATAAAATATTATTTTTTATCTTAGGAACCTGAATAAATGTCTTTCATTTCCGTGAAACTTTACAAACTTTAATTATTTTTGAATCGTTTCAAAAAACACTTGAATTTTTTTTTAACTTACTCCAATTTTTTCAAAAAATTATGTAATTCGAAAAAAATGCAAAATTTTGCTTTAAAATATTTCACACTTTTTAAAAATTAAAATGTTTTGTGATCCTTTTCCAATTTTCCCTTAACGTTCACTTTTCAAAATAAAATATCATTTTAACTTTTCAAACGAATATAAGAAAATTTTGTTTTTTTAATCTTCTAAACCTTCTAATTTCTAAAAATTATTCAAATTTTTCCTGCATTTTATTATTTATTCTGCAAAATTAAAACAACTGCCTTAAAATCTTTCCTATTCTTCTTTGACTATTTTTGAAATCTACTAAAATCTTTTTAAACAGTTTCTTCAAATTAATTTTTCGAAATAAAATATTATTTATTGTCTTAGGAAACTGAATAAATGTCTTTCATTTCCGTGCAACTTTACAAAAACCTTTACAAGGTTTAATTATTTTTGAATCATTTCAAAAAACACTTGAATATCTTTTAAACTTACTCCAATTTTTTTCTAAAATTATGTAATATGGAAAAAATGCAAATTTTTGCTTTAAAATATTTCACACTTTTTAAAAATTCTTAGGAAATAATTTTAAATGTTTTATGGTCCTTTTTCAATTTTCCATACATGTTCACTTTTCAAAATAAAAGATTATTTAAAATTTTCCCACGAATGTAAGAAAATTTTGTTTTTTTAATCTTGTCAGACCTTCTGAAGCTTCTAATTTCTAAAAATTATTCAAATTTTTCCTGCATTGTATTATTTATTCTGCAAAATTAAAACAATTGCCTTAAAATCTTTCCTATTCTTCTTTGACTATTTTTGAAATCTTCTAAAATATTTTTAAACAATCTCTTCAAATTAATTTTTCGAAATAAAATATTATTTTTTGTCTTTGGAACCTAAATAAATGTCTTTCATTTCCGTGAAACTTTACAAAAATCTTTACAAGCTTTAATTATTTTTGAATCGTTTGATAACTCTTGAATATCTTTTAAACTTACTCAAATTTTTCTAAATTATGTAATACGGAAAAAATGCAAAATTTTGCTTCAAAATATTTCACAATTTTTTAAAATTCTAAGCAAATAATTCAAAATTATCCACTTGAAGTAATAAAAACTAAGCTGCAAATGAAATCACTCACAATGAAACTGTTAAATTTTGAACTTTTAAAATTTAAATTTAAAAGTTTTTAATTCAAAAATGTTATATTAAAATGCTCAATAATTTACGCGTATAAAATTAAAGGTACTAACATTTTTCAATATAAAAAATTATAAATTTACTTCTAAATATCTTAAGATTCCTAGGAAAATTAAAAATAACTTTTTATTTTGAAAAATTATTTTAAGAGAATATTTAAAAAGCTTTTCAAAGATTCAAACAAAATTTTAAAAAAAGATTCTAGAAGATTTTAGGAAAACTTTCTAAAATTTGCACAATAATTTTTAATCTTTTAAAAATTCGTAAATATCTCTTAACGTTCAAAGTTTAAAGGCTCTTCGAAATTTTAACGATTCCAGGTTTTCTATGTCAAACAATTCAATTAAAGATTCTTTACTTTTAAATATTTGGTTTCAATTTACTTATCTTGAATAAAAATTCAAATATTGCTAAATATTCAATCATTAAACTTTTTTTGTAATTAAAAATTTCAAACTGAATGGGTTAGAAATTGAATATTATAGGCTGAAATAATATTTTTAATTAAATTGAGTACAGATAAATTAAAAATTTAGTTATTAAATAAGATCGTTTTTTATCCAAAATTTTTGAAATCAAAGGCTTTTATGTTTATATTTTTTCAAGTCTTTAAGAAATCATTTAAAAATTCTTTAAATTAAAAATCCAATCTTAGAAATAAAAATTTTAAATGGAAAATTTTAAAAGTAAAAAATTTTGGAATTACGCATTATAAGCTAAATAATAGTATAATTGAAAAACATAACAATTCCACTAATTATTTAAAAACTGTTAAAATCTAAAAAAAAAATAATAAAGTAAATAAATTTTTTTCCACTTTAACCAAAAATGAAAAAATTATTTTCACAAACTAATTTCAAACCAAATAAATAATATAATAATAATTTATAATTATTATTATATAGTATAATTTTATTAATTATAGTAATTATAAATATTATTAATATAATTTTATTATTTAGTATAGTATAATTTGTTTACAAATTTTATTTCTGTTTTGCAGAAAATTCCGTCCTTTTGGTTGGAAAATTTAACAATTTGGTTGATAATTCAAATATTTAATTGAAAATGACGAAATGCATTTTTAAGACAAAGAGCTAAATTTCCTACAAAACAGTTGAATTTTCAGCCTGAAAATATTATTTTTTAACCAAAAAAAAGTTCATTTTTCAATCAAATAGTTGAAATAGCGATGAATTTGTTAAAAGTCTTAGATTTCTTTACTGTAAGGTTTCTATCAAATATTTTTCCTGTCTTGCAACTTTTTTTGCTATACCTTCATATTTTAATCAATTAACAATTCCTTGCAGTCTTTACAAATGCCCCCAAAAATTTTTAATCCGATATTCACCAAAAATTCCTGCGAATAAGTTTTTTTTTATAAATTTTGAAAGTAGGTATCAAAAAAAAAAAAAAAAAAACTCCAATGCTACAAATGAGATTTGATATTTCCTAAAATCCAATAAAAAAATAAATAAATCTCTTGAAGACATCGAAACTCTTTTAAATCCTCAAAAATCTAATTGCTAAGAAAAAATTACTATTTTCATTTTTTTCAAAAGACTGTCAATTACATTTATATTTTCTATGTGTGACATCACATTTCGCAAAAATTTAAAATGTCCCCTCAATGAAATTTTAATTAAAATAGTAATAAAATAACTATAAAAAGTGGGAAAAAGTGCATGAAATATGAAAAAAAAAAAAAAACATTGAGTACTCACCCTTTACTCCTCTCAACAGCCTCGCAACTAATGTTATCGAAGAAGGATTTCGTCTTATCGTAATGCACCACATCAGGCTCCTCCTCAGGCTCACCCTCTCCGGCTCCAGTTTCATTGCCGCTGTCGTCTTTCTTCTCATTGTCCGTAGTTGCCCCATCAATCTTAGTCTTTGCCAATTGCGACCTGCAAATTAATTATATTTTATAATACATACAATATACATTTGCTCATACTCACAAGAGTTCAATCAAGATTACACTATTTTAATTACAATCTAGAAATTAAACCCAGATGTTTCGCTTCGTTAAACAAAATTTAAAACGAAATTGTCATAATAACCAGTTTTTGAATTCTCTCACTTTCTAGAATTCCCTGACAAAATGAATCAATTTTCAACCAAGTACTTGAATGTGCAACTAAAAAGGATGAATTTTCAACCAAACTAGAAGCTCTTACGCGCGCGACCCACTACTTTCATTGTAATTATTCTATTTTGAAATTAAGTTTAAAAAAAATACCACGATAATCGTTTTTATTTTAATATCTTCTATTTATACACGACTTCGCATGGGCCCATATACGATGAAAGACCGGGTTGTGTACTCGAATTTTGAAAACCAGACTAAACTCGGGAGGTGGTTTTTGGCAGTTTTCCTCTCATCTGACCAAATGTTTAGGCGAATGCGAGTAATTCGAGCAAACTCGTATATAGCTGCATTGTAACTAAACTTTAGTAAAAAAAACTGACCCTATTCGTTAGAAAATGGCAAAGTTCTAAAAGTTTTATGAAACTTCTTTCAATAATTAATAATTCTGGTAAATTTAACAAATAATCTAGAAAAGAGGCATCACAAAGACAATCTTAGTTAACTTCGTAAACAAATTTGAATAATACCCAACTCTCAATATGTTTATGAAAATTGTTTGAATGATTAATAATTATTATAAATTTACGAAGTAACGTGGAAAATGATCATCGAAAGAAATTATTAGTTCATTCCGTAAACAAATTATGCCTCTTCCTTGAAAAATAACCAAGCTATAAATATTTTGAAAAACATTTTTTTAATAATTAATAGTTGTAGATTATCGAAGCATTAGAGAAAAAAATCATCGAAAAGATATTTTTA
Organism: Belonocnema kinseyi; assembly: GCF_010883055.1. Taxonomy (NCBI): domain Eukaryota; kingdom Metazoa; phylum Arthropoda; class Insecta; order Hymenoptera; family Cynipidae; genus Belonocnema; species Belonocnema kinseyi. The sequence goes on along the minus strand of NC_046662.1, from coordinate 10,783,555 downwards.
GTTAATTATGGTAAAAAGTGAAGCCTACTTGTAAAAAGAAAATCAAACTCTTAATTTTTCAATTGAAATTCTTTCAATAATTAATAGTTCTTGTAAATTTACAAAGCAACATAGAGAAGAGTCATCAAATGGACATTCCTAGTTGATTTCGAAAACAAATTAACTCGCAGGATAAAGGCCAAACTTTAAATTTTTAAGTAAAATTGTTTAAGTAATTCATAGTGTTTGCAAATTTCCTAAGCAAAAACAAAAGAATAAAAAAAAGCAAAAGAATAAAAAATAGACATTTTTAGTTAACTCCGTAAATAAATTTACTTGTACAAAAAAGGGCAAACTCTTAATTTTGTAATAAAAATTGTTAAAATAATTAATAATTCTTGTAAATTTACAAAGCAATCTAGAAAAGAGTCATCGGATAGACATTCTTAGTTGACTTCGAAAACAAATTGATTCGTAGGATAAAGGCCAAACTTCTCATTTTTAAATTAAAATGGTTTAAATAATTTAAAGTTCTCGTAAATTTACAAAGCAATATAGAAAAGAATCACCAGATAGACATTCTTAGCCGACTCCGTATACAAATATACTTGTAGAAAAAGGGAACTCTTAATTTTTTAATTATAATTGTTTAAATAATTAATAGTTCTTGTGAATTTACAAAGCAATAAGAAAACAGTCACCGGAGAGACATTCTTAGTCGACTCCGTAAACAAATTGACTTGTAGAAAAAAGGCCAAACTCTTAATTTTTTAAATAAAATTGTATAAGTAATTAAAATTTCTTCTAAATTTGCAAGGCAATATAGAAAAAAGTCATTGGATAGAGATTCTTAGTTGACTCCGTAAACAAATTGATTCGTGGAAAAAAAGAGCAAACTCTTAATTTTGCGATTAAAATTGTTTAAAAACAAAAAAATAATAATAATTTTATGGCAAGAATCTTAATTTTCTATAACAAATGTGCAAAATTTCAGCAAAGTATATGAAATTCTCAGACAAATTTTCAGTTAAAACAGTTGAGTATTGTCAAATAAAAAAAAAATTAATTTTCAACAAAAACAAAAAGTTAAATATTCAATGAAACTAGTTAAATTTTCAACAAAAGATATCAATTTCCAACTAGAATATTTAAATTTAAAGTAACAAAAATTAATTTTCAAACAATCAACAGCGATTTTTCAACAAAATAGTTGAGTTTTCAAAAAAAAAAAAAAATAAAATAATTTTCTGGCAAGAATCTTAATTTTTTATAAGAAAAACGCAAAATTTCAGCAAAGTATATGAATTTCTCAGACAATTTTCAGTTAAAACAGTTGAGTATTATCAAATAAAAAAAAAGTTAATTTTCAACAAAAACAAAAAGTTATATATTCAACCAAGCAAGTTAAATTTTCAACAAAAGATATCAATTTCCAAACTAAAACTAAACTAAAACTAAAACTAAAACTAAATTTTCAGTTAAAAAAGTTCAGTATTATCACACACACAAAAAGAAAGTGTTTAATATTCCACCAAACTAATTACATTTTCACAAAAGATATGAATATTTTACTAGAATATTTAAATTTTAAGTTACAAAAATTAATTTTCAAACAATTTTCAAAAAAAAAAAGTTAAATATTCAAACAAACTTTTTTCAACGAAAATCAGGAATCTTCAACCAGATTAACAGAATTTTTTAAAAAGTATTTCAACTTTCAATCACGTACGTGGATTTTTAACTGAAAAGGATAAATTTTTAATAAAAAATGGAATAGTTACATTCATAAATGATAAAATTTATTTTTTACCCATAAAAAAGATCTCAACCAGAAATAAATTTTTATCTAAAATTAAGAACTTCAAATCAAATAGTCGAGTTTTCAAACATACATTTTTAAGTAAAAAGATTAAATTTCTACCGAAAAAGACGAATTTTCAACCAAAATCAAGAATTATTAACCAGAATAGCAGAATTTCTATCAAAGTATTCCAACTTTCAATCAAGTAGTTGATTTTTTAACTAAAAAAGGTAAATTTTTTAACTAAAATGAAGAATTTCCAACCAAACAGTTTCATTTTCAACTAAAAAGCTAAATTTTTAATCAATAAGATTAATTTTTTACGGAAAAAGACAAATTTTCAAATAAAATCAAGAATGAGAAAAATGGAAATGTTTCATTTTCTTATAATTAAATTTTCAATCAAAGCAGTGAATTTTCTACCAAAATAGTTGGAATTTGTAATTCAAAAAGACGAATTTTCCACAAAATTTATTTTTAAGAAATGTTTTGAACTTCCTAAAAAGTAGATTAATTTTTTACAAATAGTTGAATTTTTAACCTAAATCTTGAACTTGAACGAAAAAGATTAATTATCTATTAAAAAATACAACTTTTTACCTAAATTCATTAACTTAAAAACGAAAAAAAGATCAATTTTTAACTAAAAACGATAGCATTATCAATCAGAAATGCAAATTGCATTTTTATTTTAAAAATTTAATTTTCACAAAAAAAAAACACAAATTTTCAACAAAATAGTACAATTTTCAACAAAAGAGATAAATTTTCAACCAAATCGTTGAACTTTCTACTGAAAAAGATAAATTTCAATAAAAACATAGAAGAGTTAAATTTTCAAGTTTTGAAAAAAGTAGTTCACTATTCAACCAAAAAGGGAAATTTTCAAGAAAGAATGCTAATCTTCTACAAATAAAAACAACACGAAATTTCAACAAAATGCGTAATTTTTCAACTAAAAAAGATTAATTTTCAACTGAAAGTAGAACAGTTAAATTTTCCGTTAAAAAATTAAATTTTTACCAAATAGTTGAATTTTCAACCAAAATTATGTTTTTTTTTAACCAAGATGATTAATTTTCAACTAAATACATGAATTTGTACATTAAAAATCGATTTTCAACCAAAAATAGAATAGCTAAATTTCCAATTAATGAAATTGATTTTTAACCAAAAAATACAACAAATTCTCAACAAAATAGTTGAAAATTATTTAGAACATTGGCTGTCAAAATTATTCCGAATGAACTGGACTACTCTGGATTACAAGATAATTGCTTGGATTATCTACATTCTTTTTCAATGCAGAATCGCTTTCAAATTTAGATTTCTAAAAATTATTCTTCAAAATACATCCCGACGAATCAAGGACTTCAGATATAAACTAAAAATGTTGGTACAGCGGTAAACCAAATGCGTAAGATTGTGTCGCAATCGGTATTAAATATGCACCACTTTTTTGATCTCGCATGAATTCCACATTGGTGATTTCGAAAGTAAACGAAACCAATCCGGCACTATCCATGCCAACAAATTTAAAAATTAAAATTGTATAATTAATCGGTTTTTTCCGGTTCGCAAACATTTTTTCACGGTCAATGATACTTAAAAAATCGAAAAACTTAACTGCAAATGAAAACACTCAAAGTGAACCTTTAAAATTTTAGACTTTGAAAATTGAAGTTTAAAAGTTTAAAAGTTATTTCATTCAACAATTTTGTGTTCAAATGATGAATAATTTACATTCAAAAAAGGAAGCTACTAACACTTTTTAACTGAACAATTTTAAATTAAATGTAATTAAACTGCCAAATGAAAATTTTTTAACTTTTATAAATTGTAGAGTTCAAAGATTCAGTTCCAAAAAATATTTAAAACGATAGCATATTAAGCAATTTTAAATTCTAATTCCAGCTCAGAATTGGTTAATAATTGAAAATTCTCAGTTTAAATCCGAATTTTAATGCTTTTCGAATATTTCCCTGTTTAAATCCAGAATTTTATTAAGGAAATTCTTCATTTCCAATCAAAAATAAGAATATTTTGAAAAAATCCCTGTTCAAACCAGGAATTTGAATTGTTTTCCAAAATTCTCCATTTCAACTAAGAATTCGATTTTTTTTTGTAAAATCCCCTGTTCCAATTCATAAATGAAATTTTATTCGAAAATAACTCGTTTTAACTCAGATTTATAATTTTATTTTAAAAATTTAACTTTCCACTTAGAATTGTTATTCTCCTGGATAAATCCCAGTTTCAACTCAAAATTGGTTAAAAATTGAAAATTCCTTGTTCAGATCCGGAATTTTAATACTTGTCGAAAATTCTCCATTTCAACTAAGAATTAAAATTTGCTGTAAAATTCCCTGTTCCAATTCATGATTTAAATTTTGTTCAAAAATAACTCATTTCAACCTAAAAGTGGAATTTATTCTTCAGACAAATTCCCTGTTCCTGATCGGAATTTATTTAAATTTTCAAATTCCCGGTTTCAAGGCAGAATTTTGTTCCTTTTCGAAAATTTCCAGTAATACTTCGGAATATTTAAATTTTGAAAAATTCCGGTTCCAAGTGAGAATTTTGTTCCTTTTCGAAAATTTCCAGTACTAATTCGGAATTTTTTAAATTTGGAAAATTCCAGTTCCAAGTCAGAATTTTGTTCCTTTTCGAAAATTTCCAGTAATAATTCGGAATTTTTAAAATTTGGAAAATTCCGGTTCCAAGTCAGAATTTTGTTCCTTTTCGAAAATTGCCAGTACTAGTTCGGAATTTCGTTCCTTTTAGAAAATTTCCAGTAATAATTCGGAATTTTTAAAATTTTCAAATTTCCGGTTTCAAGTCAGAATTTAGTTCCTTTTCGAAAATTTCCAGTAATAATTCGGAATTTTTAAAATTTGGAAAATTCCGGTTCCAAG
>NC_046662.1:10725349-10778760 GCF_010883055.1 Belonocnema kinseyi | reverse complement strand
ATTCCGGTTCCAAGTCAGAATTTTGTTCCTTTTCGAAAATTGCCAGTACTAGTTCGGAATTTCGTTCCTTTTCGAAAATTTCCAGTAATAATTCGGAATTTTTAAAATTTTCAAATTTCCGGTTTCAAGTCAGAATTTAGTTCCTTTTCGAAAATTTCCAGTAATACTTCCGAATATTTAAATTTTGAAAAATTCCGTTTCCAAGTCAGAATTTTGTTCTTTTTCGAAAATTGCCAGTACTAGTTCGGAATTTCGTTCCTTTTTGAAAATTTCCAGTAATAATTCGGAATTTTAAAAATTTTTAAATTTCCGGTTTCAAGTCAGAATTTAGTTCCTTTTCGAAAATTTCCAGTAATACTTCGGAATATTTAAATTTTGAAAAATTCTGGTTCCAAGTCAGAATTTTGTTCTTTTTCGAAAATTTCCAGGACTAATTCGGAATTTTTTAAATTTGGAAAATTCCGGTTCCAAGTCAGAATTTTGTTCCTTTTCGAACATTGCCAGTACTAGTTCGGAATTTCGTTCCTTTTCGAAAATTTCCAGTAATAAGTCGGAATATTTAAAATTTGGAAAATTCCGGTTCCAAGTCAGAATTTTGTTCCTTTTCGAAAATTGCTAATACTAATTCGAAATTTTTCATATTTGAAAAATTCCGGTTCCAAATCAGAATTTTGTTCCTTTTCAAAAATTTCAAGTACTAGTTCGGAATTTTTCAAATTTGAAAAATTCCGGTTTCAAGTCAGAATTTCATTCCATTTCGAAAGTTTCGAATAATAATTAGAAATATTTAAATTTTGAAAAATTCCGGTTCCAAGTCAGAATTTTCTTCCTTTTCGAAAATTTCCAGTAATAATTCGGAATTTTTCAAGTTTGAAACATTCTGGTTTCAAGGCAGAATATCGTTCCTTTTTGAAAATTTCCAGTATGAATTCGGGATATTTAAATTTTGAAAAATTCCGGTTCCAAGTGAGAATTTTGTTCCTTTTCCAAAATTTGCAGTACTAGTAGAATTTTTTAAAATTTGAACAACTATTTTGGAAATTTTTCAGAACTTCTAAACATCTGTCAAAATTAATTGAATTTTTTTTCTACAATTTTCAGAAAATCCTGCCAATTTTACAACATTTCTTTACAATTTGGATGTATAAATAACAATTGAACATTTATTATTTGTAGGCGAAATTTGAGTAATTTTAAGAGATATGCAGAAGTTTTGAAATGATTCAAACTTAATGTAAAACTTGAAGTTTTTCAAGGAAAATCAAAATTTAAAAATATCACTTACAAATTAATCATTTTTCGAAATTTTAAAGATTCCAGGTTTTCTATATCAAACAATTCAGTTAAAGATTATTTACTTTTAAATATTTGGATTCAATTTACTTGTCTTAAATAAAAATTCAAGTATTGCTAAATATTCAATAATTAATTTTTTTTGAATTAAAAATTTTGAATTGAATGGGTTAAAAATTGAATATTTTAGAAAAACAATATTTTAAATGTAATACAATCCTTCATTTAAGAATTTATTATTATGAAGTTATTTTTAAGTTGAAAATAGTTTATAAACTTTCAGTCACACCTACACATTTGTTTAATGACTAAGACTTTCAAATTGAAACCGTTTAAGTTTTAACGTTAAAATCTGAAAGTTCTTAAATTTAGAACTGGTTTAAAATCGTGTTGTCAAATTATTTTTATTCCCTTTTTATTACTTAAAGTACAGATAGTTTTAAAAAAATGATTTATTTATTAAATAAAAATGTTTTTTATCAAAAATTTTTTATTCTATTTTTGATGTGTTCAAGTCTTTAAGAAAGCATTTAAAAATTCTTCAAATTAAAAATGTAATCTTAGAGATAAAAAATTCAAATGGAACATTTCTAAAGTAAAAAAATTTTGAAATACGCATTGTAGGCTAAATAATAGCACAATTGAAAAACATAAAAATTCAACTAATTATTCAAAAACTGTTGAAATCGAACGAGGACAGATTTTTTTTCTACAAATTTGTAAAATTCCCGGTAAACAAAAATCCACTGTCATTTCCCGGTTTCCCGGTCCAGCGGCCATCCTGAAAGATTTAAAATCTTTGGAAAATTTTGATGAAATTTGTTTATTCTAGTGTGCAAGCCTTTTTGGATGTTTGAAATCCTTGAAAGCTTTTAGATCTTTGTGATACCTTTTGAAATCTTTTAAAATATTTGTGAAATCTGTCTCACATCTATGTTTATGAAATCTATTATATTCGCTAAAATCACTGAATTATTTGAAATCTTTGTAAAAAATTTTGAAATATTCTAAAAAAAAAAAAAACGTTTTAAAATCGGTCGATATCGTTTCAAATCTTTAAAATATTTCGAAATCTTTGATATCTCGTGCAACTGTACCCTTTTTCAAATCTTTGAAATCCTTCAAATGTTTTGAAATTTTGTAAATCTTTGTGAAAAGTATAAAATCCTTTTAAATATTTTTTAATATTTTGAAATATATGGTGGTCTACCATTTCGCCACCTAGTGCCAAAAACTGGAACTAGAAAGAGTAGATACAATTTTAAAGGTGCATTTTAATTTTTACATAAAACTTGTAACGATTGTTTTGTGAAGTTTACAAACAATCATTAAGTACTAAAAATAAATTTTCATATAAAACAAATAGTTTTAGATAGAATTTCCACATTATACAGTAAAAAAAACATTTTTATCAAAAAGGTTTTTACACACAAAAAAAACAATTATTTCACTATTTCATGTAAGTTTTAATGCATTGTTAGATTAAATAAACTTTAATTAATATATGTAGCGACAAATTTCATCCAGATTTTTTTAAATAATACGAATAATAGACGATTGGTATTTAAAAACAAATTCTAACCTAACTTTTAAATCAGACTTTTAAATAGTAAACATTTAATGTATAAATTAATAAAACTTTACTTTGAGTTCATTTTTGCTTTTAAATAAGTCCATTTAATTTTACAATCTGTTGAAACTCACAATAAATAATACAACAATTGTTTTTTTCTGTCTTTTTTTTTTATTCTAGAAAAATATTTCTGTCAAAAAATGTCTTTTTCACTGTATCAGATTTAAATTCCATCTAAAATCCTTTGTTTCCGATAAAGACTTATTTCTAGTATTCAATAAATACTTTAAATTCTACCAAAAAAAAAAAAAAAAATTGTTTAAACACTTTTATGCACATATTAAAAGGCATCTTTGAAATCGTACCTATTCTTTATAGTTCGGATTTATGTCGCCAGGTGGCGTATCGCAGTTTAACCATTTCCAATACTTTTTAGCGATACTGCCTGAACAACGAAAAATTGGGAACACAGTTTATGTACGAGGAGAGAAATACAGAAAGGAGAAAAAAAAAGAAAAATATGCGTGTGTGTACCTGAGTTCTTCGAATTCAGTATTGGCTTGTTCGAAGTCGTAGTCGTTATCGAACTTGAGTGTGTTTTTGGGTTTGGCGCCGGTATTGCCGGGCTGATTGTTCCGGAAAGTACCACGACCTCTTCCTCTGCCGCGCATATTGCTTCCTCCTCGGTTCACCCATCCGCCCCGATTTCCTCGAGGTCCTTGGTGCGCTCCCTGATTCTGCCCCTGACTTCCTTGCATGTGTCCTGGTGGTCCATGCATCATACCATCTTGCTTCTGCCCGTCTCCACCTCGCTTTCCCTCGCTGCTGTACTGCGACATTCCACTACCGGCTCGAGCACCACCTCCATGACTGCAATAACAATCGACATTATATTTTTTTTCCATCAATTAGGTACACTGTAAAAAAAATCTATTGCATTTTACATCTCTGGCAGATGTAAATAAAAGGACCCTCGTGTATCGGAGTAACTTTACGAATCTGTTGTGATATTCCAATTCGGCCGATAATTTTACATGCGAGAATGTAAAATTCATTATGTGAAAGAATAAAATAAAATTTATCAGGGCGACAGGTTTCGAACACTCGAAAGCTCAAACTTCGTACAATTTCATGGAGATTTAAGAAACACAAGCCGGACACGTTACCATTTACCTAAAACACATAAGATACTATGGGTATTTTTTTGATGTTTAAATATTCCGTAAAAAATATGAAATATACGTTTTGAATAACCGCATTTTTTCCGTTCCAATAGCAGAAAATGTAAAAGGCAAAATAGGAATAGCTCGAATCTGATCTATTTTTGTGTGAAAGCTGTAAAAAAAGTTGAACATAGCTGTCAATTTCCTTGAATTAAGGGCATGTGACACAGCTAAATACCTATATTACCGACCTCACTTTTTCGGTTCACTGAATGTTTTTTTGAACCTAAGAACCTTTTTTGTAAATAAAATATCGAGCTGAAACTTTGGGAAATGTATTAGAGTACAATAAAGTACGTGTAGGTACTGCATTTTGGTAGGAACTTCACTGAAAATTATTTCATCTTTTTTCTGAACCTCAACATTTTTTGAACGTTCCAACTTTTTTTATACATAAAATATCGGTTTCAAACTTTGAGAAATGCAAGAGCCGAAAGAAAACTACGTTTAAGTACAAAGCTTAATAATCAGAGATGTAAAAAAATATATTCCAACAATCAATTCCAACGGCATCAGCCGGTAACGTTGTACACGAAAATCCGAAACCTGGCGGCCACTAGACGAGGCTCTAGAGAGTTCGTATTTTCGTGTACAACGTTACCGGCTGATGCCCTTGGAATTGATTGTTGAAATATATTTTTTTACATCTATTATTATTAAGCTTTGTACTTAAGCGTAGTTTTCTTTCGGCTCTTGCATTTCTCAAAGTTTGAAACCGACATTTTATGTATAAAAAAAGTTCGTACGTTCAAAAAATGTTGAGGTTCAGAAAAAAGATGAAATAATTTTCAGTGAAGTTCCTACCAAAATGCAGTACCTACACGTACTTTATTGTACTCTAATACATTTCCCAAAGTTTCAGCTCGATATTTTATTTACAAAAAAAGTTCTTAGGTTCAAAAAAACATTCAGTGAACCAAAAAAGTGAGGTCGGTAATATAGGTATTTAGCTGCGTCACATGCCCTTAAAAATAAAAAAGCTTCAAAATTGAAGGATGAAGGCATCGATAAACAACGAACACGAGAGATGCTTTCGTATTCACATATTATTTGATTAATTATTCTAAATTTTAAATTAACTATAAATATAAAATTTTACAGCTTCCGCTAGGGTAAAATTAAAGATCTTTGGTCAAATTAAAAATCTCGATGTAATTTTTAATCACAAGAAAGTGATTTTACCGACGCATGGTATTTTTACACGCTGCGACTGAATTTTCCCTTCAGAATGTAAAGTTCGTAGGAAGGAATGTGTAATTTTATTTTTATCGAGTGTATAATATTACACTGCTGTTCGAGGGTCCTTTTATTTACATCGCTAGAGGATGTAATTTCACATACTTTGGTAAAATCACACAGTGAAGTGTGTGATATTTACAATGATATAATATTTAATTTTCCGAAACTTTTTTATTTTACACAAACCTTTTTTTACAGTGTATTTTCACTTCAATCAACAGTTAACTTCACTTCGTAGATTGCTGAGGGGAAAACAAGGGACCAGTTGCATGGGATTCAGTTCATTTTTGCCCTATTTTGCCAATATCTTCGTGAAAGCTCATTTTTTATATATAAATGTGTTTGAAAAATAGTTTTTAGTTTTTAATTGCTATTTAATGAAATGAAAAAAAGATCATTATTATTAATTAACAATATATTACAGAAATCAAGGTTTGTTTTGTGCATTTGATCCATTGTTTTCCCCTCAGCTCTTAACGAAGTGAAATTAGCTGATGGTTGAAGTGAAAATACCTAATACAAATTTTATCAAAATAACCAATTGCAGGGTGGCGATTTCAAATTCCCAGTCATTTCCCGCCTTTTCCCAGTTAAATTTGATCAGTTTTTCCGCCCAATTGTAAAGTAACGAGAATGAGAATATTACCGAGAATATAACCGAGAAATAAATTCTCGAGAATTTATTTTAATTAATAGAAAATTGCATTTTTCCGTTAACTTTTCGGTTGAAAATTCAATTCTTTGAAAACTTTTCCTTTTTATTTTAAACTTTACCTGATTTAGCAGCAATTAAATCTTTTTTTGATAAAAATGCAACTATTTGGTTAGAAATTAGGCTATTATACTATTTTCTTGAAAATTTAACTATTTCATAGAAAATTTACTTTTTGTTTCGAATTTATATTTTGGTGTTGCAAAATGAACTGAAATATTTTCTGGATGAAAGTTCCACTTATAAAAAAATTAGTTTTTTATTACAAATTCATCTGTTTTACTATATTATTAAAAAATCATCCTTTATGGTTGAAAAAATTCGTCTTTTTGGATTGAAAATTCAATGTTCGCCGGAATCTTTTTTGAATGAAAACACAACTTTCTTTGTGATAAAAAGTTCTTCTGCTTCAAGATAAATTTCATATTTTTATATAAAAATGCATCTGTTTGCTAGAGAATTCAACAATTTTGTTAAAAATTCATCCTTTTTTGTAAAAAATTCGTGTTTTTGGATTGAAAATTCAATTTTTTTGGTAAAAAATGATTTCTTGTTAAAAAAATCATAGTTTGATCGTGAAAACTCGTCGAAAATCTTTTTCAACAGGAAATACAACTATTTTTTTGAAAATTTATCTGCTTGATTTAAAATTTCATCTCTCATACAAAAAATGAAAAAATTTCATTTTTTGTATGAAAATGCAACGTTTTGGTTAAAAATCGTTTTTCTTTGCTTGGTAATTCAACTAATTTGTTTAAAACATTTGGTTGAATCGCTTTATAAAGAAATCACTTTTTTTGTTAAAGAATTATATTTTAAGTTGAAAAGTTTTCTCGTTGGTTAAAAGTCTAATTATCTTGTTATAAATTAATTCTTTTTTTTCTGCTTAGAATTCGTTATTTAACAGAAAATGGAACTTTCCCATTTTTTAATTTAAATATTTCTTAGTTAAAAATTCGATATTTTTTGGAAAAAAATTATTTTTTGTTGCACAGATATTTTTTGTTTAAAAATTGCATTTTGGTAAAGAATATTTGTCTATTGGTTTGAAGCTTCAATAATTTAGATAAACTTTTATTTATTTTTTGAGTAAAAAATCTTTAATTGTTGGAAATTGTTTGAAATTCAATTATTTTGTTGAAAATTCCAGTATTTTGGTAAAGAGTTTTCTTTTAAAGTAGAAAAAAACTTTTTTTTTAATAAATTGATACATTTGACAATTTTTAAAATATATGAAACACTGTAATTCCTGAACATGCCTGAGCTAGAAAATAATGCATATTCAACCGCTGATATAACCTGGACAATAAGAATATTGTTAGAAATCATAAATTCTTTTAAATTCCCCTAAATTCTGTCATATTCTCGGTTATATAACCTGAACTTAAATTCTCGAGAACTTAAGAACTCTGGGCAGCCCCCCCCCCCCCCCCCCCCCCCCCCCCCCCCCCTATTTGCCACTAAACGCAAACAATGGAATAGTTAAACTTTTAGTTGAAAAAAATTAATTTTCAACAATAAATAACGGTTTTTTAAGACTATAGTTCAATTTTTAACCAAAGTGATGAATCTTCAACTGGAATACTTGCATTTTAAACTAAAAAGATGAGTCTTTAACTAAAACAAATAATCTTCAACTGAAATAGTTAAATTTTCAATATGAAAAAATTAAATTTTATGAAAAATGTTAATTTTTTAACAACTTTAATAATTAAATTTTAAGTTAAAAAATTAATGGTTAAAGAAATAGATAAATTTTCAACTAAAACTATGGAATATTCAATTAAAAAGTTAAATTTTCAGTTAAAAAAATTACTTTTCACAACAACAAAAAATCTAACTTTAAAAAAAATAGTTCCATTTTCAACCAAACTAATGAATTTTCAACTAAAATTATTAATATCCAACTGTAATCATAAATTTCAAACCAAAAAGATACATTTTTAAACAAGAAGATCAATTTTCATATAAAAAAAATTTCTATCAGAAAATACCATCTTTCAACAAAAGACATGAATTTTTAATCAAATAGTTCAAATTTTAATTAAAGAAGACAAATTTCCAACAAAATAGTTGACTTTTGAAAAAAAAATAATAATTTTTCATTGAAAACGAAATAGTAACACCTAGATGAATTTTCAACTCAAACGATAATTTTTTTTTGGAATACTTGGAATTTTAAGCGAAAAGAAAATTTTTTAAACAAGGAGAATAACTTGTAAAGAAAAAGATAATTTTCTAAACAAAAAATAATAGATTTTTGACCAAATATGTGGATTTTCAACAAAATAGTTAAACTTTCAATTGAAAAAAAAATTCAACCAAATTATCGAATTTTGAACAAGAAAAGATCCACGTACAAGCAATAATGGAGATTAAAATTTTCAGGTGAACAAATTAATTATCAACCAAACTGCTGAATTTTCAACTAACATGATGACTCTTGAACTGAAATCATTCAATTTTATACCAAAAAGATTAATTTTTAACCATAAGATTTAATTTTCTACAGAAAAATGCGAATTTTTCACAAAGTACAAAAATTTTCAAACTAGCTTAATTTCTAAATAACAAATTCAAAAATTTGGTAGAACATTTAACTCGATAGTTGAAAATTAATTTTTTTTTATCCAAAATTAAACTATTTTGTAGAAAATTAGTTGTTTATTTAAAATAAGAAATAGTTTTCCTCAATGCAAATTTAACTACTTTATTATTTTTTATATAATAACTAAAAATTAATCTAATAAAATGTTGACTAAAATCATATTGATTGTTCAAAATAATTACTAGAAAATCTATGTCATTTGTTACAAATTCTTATTTCTTGGTGGAGAATTAATCTTTTTGATTGAAAATGCAACTAATAAATTTAAATTTCATCCTGTTCGGTTGAAAATTAAACTTTTTGGTTGAGATTAAGCCACATTCTTAAAAGTTCATTTTTTTTTGTTATAAATTCATAATTTTAGTTGATTTTTTTTGTTGTAAATAAAAATTAAACTATTTTGTTGAAAATGACACTGTTTCATAGAAAATTCCTATTGTTGACTTAAAAATTCAACAATTTGGTATAAAATAAAACTATCTGGCAATAAATTAATCTGTTTTGTACTAAAATTTGGACTAAAATCATATTTATTGTTGAAACTATTAAGTTGAAATTTTATTTTATTTGTTGAAAATTCTACTTTTTTTGGTAGAAAATTAATCTTCTTGATTGAAAATTCCAACGATTTGGTTAAAAATATAGGTATAATTGCTAAAAATTCTTCTTCTAGTAGAAAATAAATCTTCTTGATTAAAAATTCAATTATTTGCTTTAAAATTTATGTATTTTGTCGAGAATTCGTATTTTTGGGCAGAGAATGAATCTTTTTAGTTGAAAATTCAACTATTTGGTTGAAAAATCAACTGTTTTTTTTAAAGCTCGTATTTTTGTCAGAAATGCTAACTCTCTCAAAAAAAAAAGAAAGAAATGAGGACGAGTTTTCTATATAAAGAATTAATTTTCGATAAAACAGTTAAACTTTCTACCAGCAACGATGAATTTTTTATCCACAGAGACGAACCTTAAACAAAACAGTTCAATCTTTTAACTAAATAATTCAATTTAGAAAAAAATTAATTATCAGCCTAGCAAGTACTTTCAGTGGAGAGAGAGAGAGAGAGAAAATAAAAACCAAATGATTGAATTTGAAGCCAGAAAGGGGAATTCTCTACGAAACAGTTGAATCTTTAACACGAAAATATGAGGAAAAAGTTATTTTTCGACCAAAGAGAGATCATTCTTTAAACAAATAGTTGGATTTCCTTATACATTTTCAATCGATAATAAAATATTTAAATTTTCAACCTGAAAAATTAATTTCCAACCCCAAAAAAAAAAGAATCCACAACAAAATAGTTAAATTTTCAAGCAATTAAATGAATGTTTAACAAAGTATGTTAACTTTCAACCAAGTACTTGAATTTTCCACACACAAAATATGGATTCTCAACGAAAAATGTATTAGTTGAATTTCGAATTAAGAAAAATGAATTTTCAGCTTCTGACTTCATATTTCCTAACTTGATCTTATTTCAAATTAGATTTTTTTCTAAATCATAATGGATTTTTAATTTAGATTTCTTACAATTATTCTTCAAAATACTTCCCAGTGAATGAAAGACTTGAGATATAAACTAAGAAAAATGTTGGTACAATGCGTAAACCAAATGCGCAGAATTGTTACACATCAGTTTTAAATTTGCACCTTTTTTATCTTGCATGGATTCCACATTCATGATTTCAAAAATACATGAAACCAATCCAGCACTATCCATGCCAAAAGACAGTATTATATATTTTTAATTTCGATTTTTATAACAATTAAATACTCAAAACTTGAATTTTTGCTGTTTTAAGCCTTAAAGGGCATACTGGGTGTATAAAACCCAGCGACTTATTTGCGCATTAACAATACGTACCACATTCTAGAAAATAGAACATATGGCGCCAGATTAACAAATGGAATAAAAACCTATTTTTCTATGTCATTTGCATATAATTTTGATTTTTATAATTTTTATACGCATTTTAAGATCAATAAAATAGTTTAATCACGCAAAGTACGGTGTTTCATTTTTCATTGGATTGAAGTTTTTATTTTTCAGAATAAATACCTTTTACGGAACGAACAGTAAAAGACTAATTTTATTTTTGAAGCGCCGTATCTCGGAAGTGTTCAGGTAAAATTTTAAGTAAAAATCTCAAAAACTTAAAAAGTTATGAGTTTTAGAGTGAAAGAAATCATTTTTTAATTTTTTTTCCAAAAAGAATTTTTTAAACTACTTTAAATTTCAAACACTGTTATGAAACCTTTTTCTCTTTAAGCTAGATAGATTAAACACCATTAATTGATTTTCTTGTAAAAAAAAACTATCCAATACCGTCGGCACAGCACACGTTTGAATACCCTTGGGTACCTAACACCCATTACGCTCTTCATGTAATTTTACGGAAGTGTGCTCATTAAGGGTTAAATGGTTAAAAATTTTAATTCACTGTTCTAAGTCATCATTTTACTTCAATATAATTCTTTTATTAAATCCGCATATAACCCAGGATTATAATTCTTTTGCAAAATTCCCTGAACCAACTCAAAATTATCTCTTTTTTTTCAAAAATTCTCAGGTCCAAGAACTATAAAAATTATTTGAGAAAATTCACAATTACACATATCTCTTTCAAAATATTTCGTTCCAAATTATAATTAGTTTTAAATTTTTTTATTTTAAAACATACACCTTTTTATCTTTGATTTAAACACTATATATTTACAATATCAGATAAATAATAATTTGCGAGACCAAAATGTAAACCAAATTTCAAAATTACAAAGACTCAAACTCTCAAAATAAAAAAATCAAATAAAAAATGCAAACAGCATCACTTATATTTTCGTCATTATATAAAAAAAAGTATTTTTTGTCAGATCCTAATTAATATTTGAAGCGAATGGACAAAATTTCACAAGATTTAAAACATAAGATTCTTTACGATTTAAATTTGTGTTCTTTAAAATTTCTTACATTTGATTTTTTTATCTTGAACTTCTTTTTAAAAAAAAGATTTTTTCCAAATGACTTTCAAGTTTTGAATTTTTTAAATTTATTTTCATTTATATGTTTCATTTTGTGCGATTTAGGTGTCAAATAAAAAAGATGTTGGTACAATGCGTAAACCAAATGCGTTGAATTGCTACACAAAAGTTTCAAATTTACACCTTTTTTATCTTGCATGGATTCCACATTCGTGATTTCAAAAGTACATGAAACAAATCCGGCACTATCCATGCTAAAAAAACGGTATTATAAATTTTAAATTTTAACTTTTATAACAATTGCTCAAAACTTGAACTTTTTCTATTTTGAGGATTTTAAAATTTTCATTCTTCAAAGCTTCGAACGCTTCGGGAATTTTCCTGGTCCAACTCAATATTATCATTTTTTCAAAAATGCACTGTTCCAAGTCAAAATTTTACTTAGTTATATTTCTTTCAAAATCCACGTATAACTCCGGATTAAAATTCTTTTAGAAAATTCTCTGAACCAGCGAAAAATTATCATTCTATTCGAAAATCCCCTCTTCCAAATCAAAATCATAATTCTTTTAAAAGTAGCCCCGCTTCAAGTCAAAATTGTATTTTTTTAAATGGAAAATTCACTGTTCCAAGTCAGTATTATAATTCTCCTTCAAAATTTCTTCTCCCAGATCTAAATAATAATTGTTTTATTTTGAAAATTAAGTGATTTAATTCAGACTTAAATATAATAGCTTCGAAATATTTTCTGTTCCAAATCCAAATTATAATTTGTCTTGAAAATTCACTGCTCCACGTTAGAATTATTAATAAGAATCATGATCCGTTCTACACAACTTAAAATTATAATTGTTTCAAAAATTCACGTTTCCAAGTCAAAATTTTAATTAATTTTACTTCTTTTAAATAGCTCCGATTCAAGTCATCATTGTATTTTTTTAATGGAAAATTCACCGTTTCACGTCAGAATTATAATTCTTCTCCAAAATTTTTTATCCCAACTCTAAATTATAAATTTTTTTCTTCAAAAATTCAGTGATTCAATTCAGCATTAAATATAATAAGTTTTGAAAAATTTCCAGTTCCAACAGAAAATTATAATTTTTCCTGAAAATTCATTATTCCAAATTAGAATTATTAATCAGAATCATAATTCTTTCTAAAAAAATTCCTCATTCTATCTCAAATTTGTCTTTATTTTGGAAAATTCACTCTTCCAAGCCAGAATTATAATTCTGGTCGAAAATGTCTGCTTCCAGATCTGAATTATTAATTCCTTTTTTTTTTTAGTCGAAAATTTACAGATCCAATTCCGATTTAAATATCATTATCAACAAGATTCACAAGATTGTAAATAAAATATTCCTTACGATTTAAATATGTGTACTTTAAAATTTAAAACATTTTATTTTTTTTATCTTGCACTTCTTTAAAAGAAGGTTTTTTCCAAATGGATTTCGATTTGTCTGTTGTTTTTAAATACTTTTTCAAAATGCTTCAAGTTCAATAAATCACCAGTGAATATAATTCTAGATTTAAATGCTAAATAAAAAAGATGTTGGTACAATGCGTAAACCAAATGCGCAAAATTGTTACACATCAGTTTTAAATTAGTACCATTTTAATCTTGCATGGATTCCACATTCGTGATTTCAAAAATACATGAAACCAATCCGGCACTATCCATGCCAAAAAAAAAAAACAGTATTATAAATTTATTTTTTTATAAAAATTAAATGCTCAAAACTTGACCTTTCTCTATTTCAAAATTATAATTTTTCGCGAAAATTCACTGTTTCAAGTCAGAATTTTACTTTATTATACTCTTTTTTTCAAGGTATAACTTAGAATTATAATTCTTTCGAGAAATTTGCGAAACTAGGTTTATTGCGTAAAAAAATTCTTTAAAAATAAAAATACACGCGGTGTTAAAAAAATGTATTTAAATTCTCATTTTTTAATATAGCAATCCAAAATTTTTTGATTAAATTGTAGTTAAAATTTTATCTTATGATGGAAAGGAATAGTAAAGTTTTCAGTTGAAATAATTTTTTTTCCAACAGAAAAAGCAACTTTTCAACGAAACTATAGATCAATTTTAAACCAAAAAGACGATTTTACAACAAAATAGTGAAATTTACAATTAAAGTGATGAATTTTTAGCTATAATGTTGAATCTTTAACTGAAATTGATGAATCTTCAACTGGAATAGTAGAATTTTAAATCAAAAAGATGAATTTTTAACCAAGAAGTTGAATTTTGAACTAAAAAATATCAATTTTCAACCAAAATAGGAACAGTTTTAATTTTTTTTTAATTTACATTAAAAACAATGGATGAATTTCAACTAAAATGATCTATCTGTAACTGGAATAGTTAAATTATCAATCAAAACGACGATTTTTCATCAAAGAAAATTAATTTCTACCAAAAAATACGATTTTTCAATTAGAAACGATAATATTAGAAAAAAAAATGGAATATTTAAATTTCCAGTTATAAAAAGTAATTTTAAGCTAGAGAAAAATGTTTAAGTAAATTAAAGTAATATTTAGGTGGAATAAATTTTTTTTAACAAAATAGATAAACTTTTAACGATAATAATTAAAACCTCAGTAAAAAGTTAATAAAGAAATATATTAAAAAATTCAATAATAATAATAATAAACTATATTAATTAATTTCTCAGCAAAAAAGTTAATTTTCATCGAAGGAAAAAAACGAATTCTCAACAAAACAGCTTAATTTTCGACCAAATAGATGAAATTTAAATTAAAATGATGAACCTTCGATAACAAAAATTAGTTATTAACAAAAGGGTGTAACTTTTAACACATCACTAAAAATTTTATTTAAAAAACAATATGAATTCTGAACGAAAAATGTAGCAGTTGATATTTCAGTAAAAAAAAATTTATTTTTAATCAAAAACAGTTTCATTCAACCAAAATACGACAACTTTTCAACGTGAGTTGAATTTTTAACAATAAAATATTTTCCTGTCAAGGGAAAGAACACATTTTTCAACAAACTGGTAAATTTCCAACAAAATACGTACAATTTCAACGACATAATTATATTTAAAAATAAAAACAATCGACTTTTAACCAAAAATATGATAGTTAAATTTTCAGTTTAAAAAAAACTTAATTTTAAAAAGAAAAAAAAAACGAATTTTACAGCACAATATTTAAATGAAGTAATATAAAGCTACTTCAACAAATGAAGAAATCATGTTTATTGAATTTTATATTGCAATTAAAAAAAAAAAAATCAGCACACTCACGAAAAAATTCTCCGAATTAAAAAAAATCACTAACATTTCCAGGTTTTTCCAGTTATATAAAAATTCCCTGACAATTCTTGGTTTTCCAGGTACGGTAGAACACTCTTTTCTTTAATCTATTTTTTCGAAATAGTAGTAGAATAGTATTATCATTAAAAAAAAAAGTGTAAAATATTGTATAAACAAAATCTGAAAAATTTCCCGTTTTCCCGACAAGTGACTGTACATCTCGGGAATAAAAATAAAATAATAATAATAATAAAACAAAAAAAATATACCTTTCACGTTCACGATGTGATTGTTGCATTCCCCGGGCGTTCGGTTTGTCACCGATCTTTCCGACATTTCCCGACTGCTGTTGATGCTGCTGATGTTGCTGGTGCTGTTGTTGATGACCAACCTGAATTCCTTGATCTGTCGTTGGACTCTTCCTCGTCATCAAGTTAGCAGTTGGAGTGGTTGATCGAGATCCTCCGCTTATCAAATCTAAGACGCCTAAATCGCATGCAAAATTATAGAAAACTTTATTTCAAATCCAGCACGCAAAATAAAATCTCAGGACAGACTATCGTAGCAATTCCTACATCTTTTTTTTTTTCTTCTCTTTTAGACCCTTTCTTTAAATTTCGTAAACTCTATAGATCGTCTAGTAGCGAGAAAAAAATTACAATTCACATTAAGATGGTCCAAAAAATTGCCAAATCAAAGGTAAAGGGTTAAAAATCTAAATAGCTTTGTTGCTTTGAACAAAAACTTAAGACAATCTTAGCCGAATTTTTTATGACAAATTTAAAGGAGGATATGTGATTTTATAGAAAAAATAATATTAGATACATTCGATATAACTTTAATTTTTGTGTAATAATTATTACTTTCAGTATATCCTAAGACTTGGAAATACTTTCGATACGAATTAATTGGTACTTGTTTTTGAATTCAGGGTGGCCGTTCGTTCTAATCGAGGAAAAAAATTCTCGGTCATTTCTCAGTTTTTTCTCGGTTCGAAAAAAATATTTTTCACGGCCAATGAAATTTAAAAAATCAAACTATATTCTAAACATTTTCCCACATAAAGTAATAAACAATAAACAACAAATTAAAGCATTCAAAGTTAAAAACTTGAATTACAAAATTTAAAAATTTAAATTTAAAAGTTTTCAATCAAAAAATTGTGTATTCAAATGCTTGAAAATTTACAATTACCAAATGGAAGGTACTAACACTTTTCAATTAAACAATGTTAAATGAAATGCAAAAAAATTGCAAATTTTCGAACTTTTATCAATTATAGAGCTCAAAGATTCAGATTAAGTTCCAAAAATATATAAACACACGTTAAAATTTTCAATAGTCTAGATTGAAGAATCAAGCAATGAACTTTAAATATTTTCAAAATTATATTATTTTAAGAAATTTTAAGCTAGATACATTAAAAATTGAAAAATAATTTTTTTAACTTGACAGTTCTTAAATTATTTTTATTTAATATAATCTAGGCATCCTTTAAAACTTTGGAAATTTTATTTAAAAATCTTGAGAAATCTAGAAGTAGTTTAAAATTTTTCAAAATTCAAAATAAGTTTTGAATTTTTTTTTCGGAACTTTTAAATGTATTTAAAATGAATTGAATTTTTTTTATAATTTGTAGAAAATCCTGCAAATAAAAAAAAATTAAATTTGAATTTAAAAATAACAATAGAACACTTCTTATTTGTAAAAATATTAAAGTAATTTTAAGAGATATTTAGAGTTCCAAAAAAAATTCGAATTAAATTTAGAACTTGAAATAATTTCAAATATTTACAGCCGAATTTAAAATAAAATGTAGATTTTTGCAGATTTCAAACAAAAAATGTAGAATTTTATTAAGAACTGTGAAAGTCTCTAAAAGAATAAACAATTTTCTTAAGATTCTCAGGAAAATTGAAAATGGTTTTTCACTTTGAAAAATTATGAAAAAATTTTAAGGAATTTTTAATTTGCAGGATTTTCATAAATTGTAGGAAAATTTCGATTAATTTTAAAATATATTTAGAAGTTCTCAAAAAAAATGTTAAAACACTTTGTTTAAATTACTTGAAATGATTTCAAGTTTTTAATTAATTTTGATTCTTTTTAAAACTTCTAAATATCTCTTAAAATTACTCACATTTTTTTCTAAAAATAATAAGCGTTAAATTGTTATTTATGCGTTAAAATTTAACAATTTCACTTCTAAATTAAACACTTTTTAAATAGAACAATTAAAATTGTAACGCTAAAAGTTTAAAAGTTATTTCTAAAATCTAAATATTCGAAGCTTTCTATGTAAAACAATTCAGTCTGAAATTGTTTAGTTTTAAATATTTGGTTTTAATTTACTCGTCTTAAATTTACTGTGAATTGTTGCTAAATATTAAATACTTATGCTTTTTCTAATTTAAAAAATGTCAAATTAAATGGGTTAAAAACTTAATATTTTAGACTTAAACAAGATTTTAAATGTAATAAAAACCCTTTAATTACGACTATACTATCATGGAGTTATTTTTAAGTTAAAAATAGTTTATAAAGTTTCAACCGCACGGTTACATCTTTTAATGGCTAAAAAAAATTAATAAAAATAATATATAAATGAATTTATGTATCAAATTCATTATAAAAAATAATATAAAGGAAGACCTCAAACTTTGAATTAAAAACATTTTATTGATAAATCATAAAAAATTTATATTTAAAAATAAAATAATCGGAATAAATGATGAATTCGTTGAAATCCATGAAAATATTTTTAAATCCCTTAAAATCGTTCATATCCTTGGAAACTGAATATTTTCTAATTTATTAAATCTCTTTTTGAATCATTTAAAATACCCTAAAATATATGAAACCCTTTAAAATGTCTTGAAACTTTTTATAGCACTATCAAATCTTAAAAATACTTTCTAAACTATTCAAATGATTGGATTATAATCTAAATATCTTGAATTCTTCTGAAATACCCTAAAATATTTTAAATCCTTTTAAATTTTGTTAGAAATTTTATAAGGCTCTTGAAAATTTCTTGGTGTTCTTTAAAACACTAAAATCTTGAAGAGTCATTCGAAATTATTGAAATCTATTCTTAAAATTCCTTGGAACCTTTTAAAATACTCTCAAATATTTCAAAACCTTTGAAATTTGTTTGAAACTTTGTAAAACTTTTGAATTTTCTTTTTAATGTTTTAAAATACACTAAAGTTTTTTGAAACCCCTTCAAACTATTGAAATCTATTAAGAACTCTTCGGAATCTTTTTAAAACACCGAAAATATTTCAAATCCTAAAAAATCTTCTGATATCCCTTGAAAATTTTATAGTTCTTGAAAATTTCTCATAATTTTTCAAACTCTAAAATCTTAAAAATCATTTGGAATCCCTTCGAATGATCAAAATCCATTCAAAATTCTTTGAAATCTTTTAATAATTCCTAAAACATTTTTTTTAATTCTTGAAATTTTCTTAAACTTAAACGAACTTCTTTTAAGACTGAAAAAATTTTAGTCACCAAAAATTGAGATACAAAAACTTTTTTATACTATACCCATTTAAAGTTTCAATTATTTAAAGTAAATTGAAATAGCTTAAAAATTAATACTTTTTATATTTTTAATGCTACCTTTCAAAACTTAAACCGGAGTGGCCGTTTTAATCGACAAAATAAATTCCCGGTCATTTTGCGGTTTTTTTCCGGTTCGCAAACTTTTTTCACGGTCAATGAAATTAAAAAGCGGAACACTAAAGCTAAACAATTTTCCACTTGAGATAATACAAACTTAGCTGCAAATGAAAGCACTCAAAGTGGAACTGTTAAATTTTGAACTTTTAACATTAAAATTTAAAAGTTTTTAATTAAAAAATGTTGTATTAAAATGCTCAATAATTTACGCGTATAAAATTAAAGGTACTAACATTTTTCAATATAAAGAAATATAAATCCACGTTATCATTTTCAATGGTCTAAATTAAAAAAACAATCAATGAACTTTAAAATTTTCAAAATTATATATTTTTAAAGAAATTTGAAGCAAGAAACATCAAATATTAAAAATAGAAAAAATTTTTAATGAACACTTCTTAATTAGAAATTCATATCTTTTCTTTTCAAATAGTTTAAACATCCTTGGAAAGCTTTAAGATTTTATTTCAAAAACTTGAGAAATCTAGAAATTGTTTTAAATTTGTTTTAAATTTAAAATTATTTTGGAAATTTTTTCAGAAGTTCTAAATATCTGTCAAAATGAATTGAATGTTGTCTACAATTTTCAGAAAATCCTGCAAATTTTAGAAAATTTCTTTACAATTTGGATGCATAAATAACAATTGAACATTTATTATTTGTAGACGAAATTTGAGTAGTTTTAAGAGATATGTAGAAGTATTAAAAAGATTCAAACTTAACCCATTAACGACAAAGCTATCAATTTTATAACATGAGTTTGACCGCAAAACTTATGGGTATAACAAAACAATTAATAGATCAAAAGTACTGTTCCTTATGTTTTTGGGTGAGCTAAATTCGAATCCGTCGTCAAAATTCGAATATTTTGACTTCAAAATTAAATATGGCGGGGTTTTTGCATATAAAAATCGTGAAAAATGTTCGATTTTTTTTATTTTTATCATTGTTTTTCAGACATAAAACGCGATAATATCTTAAAATTTCTTCAACCATCGGTGCACAAAATTCTTCAACTTTAACAGAAAATTTATATATATATAGGTTTTTTCTTCCAAAATGGCAGACAAAATGCAAAAATGTCCCAAAAACCGTTTTTTTTTTCATCATCGTTGTTTTTCTCAAAAACTTCAAAGTTTAAAAAAGAGTTCCATAGATTAAAAATGTCTTGAAATTAACCACAGAACACTATGGAATTTGTTCAGATTTTTTAGACATTTTTTTTTTATTTTTCAAAAAAAATCTGAAAAAATTCAAGAATATTCTTCGCCTAATTCTAAGACATTTTTATTTTTGGAATTTTTTTTTTTTTTGAAATTTCAAATTTTTGATTTCTTGAAAAATCAAAAAAAAATTCTAAAAAATATCAAAAAATTTCAGTGTTCGATGGTTAATTTCAAGACATTTTTATTCCATGGAACTTTTTTTTTAAACTTTCAAGTTTTTGAGAAAAACAAATATGATGGAAAAAATCAGTTTTTGGAACATTTTTGCATTTTGTCAAACTCATGTTGTAAAATTGATAGCTTTGGTCGTTAATGGATTAATGTAAATCTTGAAATGATAGCCTAATATAAAACAAAATGTTGATTTTCGCAGATTTTAAACAAAAAAATTATATTTTTTTCAAGAATTGTGAAAGGCTTAAAAAATTTTTTTAAATGTCTTAAGATTCTTAGGAAAATTAAAAATAACTTTCTATTTTGAAAAATTATTTTAAGAGAATATTTAAAAACTTTTTCAAAGATTTAAACAAAACTTTCAAAAAAGATTCTAGAGGATTTTAAGAAAACTTTCTATAATTTTCATGATAATTTTTAAACTTTTTAAAACCCCTAAACTTATCTTAAAATTACTTAAATTTTTTCTACAAATGTTCATTTGTAAATTATACATAAAAAATTAAAAATTTCACTTACAAATTAAGCATTTTTCTAATACAACAATTAAAATTTGTAACGTTCAAAGTTTAAAGGCTCTTCGAAATTTTAACGATTCCAGGTTTTCTATGTCAAACAATTCAGTTAAAGATTTTTTACTTGTAAATATTTAGTTTCAATTTCCTTGTCTTAAATAAAAATTCAAGCATTGCTAAATATTCAATAATGAATATTTTCTTTTAATTAAAAATTTCAAATTGAATGGGTTAAAAATTGAATATTTTAGATGAAACAATATTTTAAATGTAATAAAATCCTTTAATTAAGAATATATTATTGCGAAATTATCTTTAAGTTGAAAATAGTTAAATTTTGAAAAGGTTTAAAATCGTTTTGTCAAATCGTTTTTGTTCACTTTTTATTACTTAAAGTAAAGATAAATTTTAAAAAATGATTTATTTATTAAATAAAAATGTTTTGTATCCAAAATGTATAACATCAAAGGTTTTTATTTTTATTTTTTCAAATCTTTAAGAAAGCATTTAAAAATTCATTAAATTAAAAAAAATTTAAGCTTAAAAATAAAAATTTTTAACGGAAAATTTTGAATTACGCAATATCGGTTAAACAATAGCATAATTGAAAAACATAAAAATTCAACTAATTATTTTAAAACTTTTGAAATCGAACGTGGAAAGATTTTTCTTCTACAAATTTGTAAAATTCACGGTAAAAAAAGTTCACTGTCATTTCCTGGTTTTACAAAATTCCCGGTCATTTCCTGGTCCAGCGACCACCCTGTTAAACATTTCAATTCTAATTGCAAAATTAAAACCTACGAAAGGAAAAAATTAAAAATTCAGAACTCTGTTTAGAATATAAAATATTTTTCAATTTGGAATTACTTTTTTTTTTAATCTTCCGGACCATTTTAAGATTTTACATTGAAAACTAAAAATTAGGATAAAGAATACAAGAAAATGTTGCTATGATTTCTATTTTTGAAATTGTCCAATTTTATACTTTTAAATTCGAAATTGCTTTATATTGACATCTAAAATTATTATATTCAAAACTGTCATTAAGGCTTTTAATATCAAATTTTTTAATATTTACTATCGAAATAATCCTAAAATTTTGAATATTTGAATTTGAAACTACAATATTTCGAAATTTAAAATTAAAAATCTCCAAAATTAATTTAAGAAAAAACTTTAGTTTCAAGGCCTCAAAGATTAAACTGTTTGACTTGAACATTCAAAATATAATTGTAACTTAAAATTATAGAAATTTTAGAGACTATAAATATATTTTTATTAAGTATCATATCATGTAGTATCAAGTGACATTTAAAAGGACTGGATAAAATTTTTTTACTAAAAGATGTAATTTTGTCAAATTAAAAGTCACTGTCATTTTCACCATTCCAAATTGCAAAATTTTAAATACTTGCGAGAATTATTGTGAAACTTTACAGTTTAATGATCCGAAACACTTTGAAAATTATATACTTTCTAGTTGGGAACTTTCAATAATTACAAAATGCGTTGATTATGAAATAAACGGAAAATCTCCTGGTATAGTATTTCTCTCCCGGATTTATCCCGGTTCTCCCGGGTGGGTGGCCACCCTCTATATGTACAATGAAAGCCCTAATTATAATTTTAAAAAAAAGTAAATTACGTAGAAAATATATCTAAAAATTACTGTATAAAATCAGGCAACACAATTAAATTTGTTATAAATAATTAGATTAATATGTTCGTAAACTTTTTGTTGTAAACACAAAAAGCAACAAAGACAAGAGTTTAACACTTCACCTCGACGAAGGTTTTCATCCCACTGGATTAAATTCTTTTACGGATTTATTATTTCAACAAAAAAAAACACAAGAATTTTCACAAACAGATTGGCACTTTCCAAATTTGGGAGACTTTTGAATATCACCCTAATCCACATAACCAAATAAAATTGTCAACAAATAAAAATTATGCCCACACCTAATTCAACTGTTCTTGCTATTTTATATCGATTCACTGCATTTTGCTCATGGCAACTGACTGTGCAGCAGATGAAAGCAAATATTCAGCGTGAAACTACAGAAAGTTCAGAATTACATTTCCATGCATCAGATCAAGTTGAAAAATAAACAGAAAACATTAATTATTCTCAACTAAAAACTGAGAAAATCGAAAAAGAAATAAAGGTGCATAATTAAAAATAAATACTAGAGATTGAAATTTTGTGGTGAAACTTATTTTTGGATATTGTGGACAGCCACAATAAATAAGTGTAAAATTAGAAAAAGAAGTCCTCAGATTTAGGACTAATTAAAATAATAATTAAAATAGATGTGACGAGAGTAATGTTCCAAAATTAAAGCCACTGGAAGCGCATTCAAATTGAAGAAGAAAAAACAGGTTTCTGTTGTAATTTTAATTTTGCTTTACCTTCATTTTCTGTGTTAAATAATTCAACATTAGAACATTACTATAGTCACAATATAAAATTAATACTAAAGCTCTTAAACTAAGTGCAAATAAAATAAGCTTTAAGCATTTTAAGCGTAAAATAGAAGCATTTTTTAAAAATATTAATGAAGCATAATTGCCCTGAAAAGCAGAAAGGAGTAACAAACAAATTAGAATCACTCTCAAAACCAGTTTTTTCATGAATGCACATTAAATAAAAGAAAATTAAATATTTTCTTTTAAATCCCTAATCGATCAATTATTTTATTAATCAATGTTCTATTCAGTTTCCAAATTACAAAAAAAAAGCATGCAGTAGTATTGTTACTAACAATTAAGTTAGTTTTTTTTGTGTTTACGTGTAAATAATTAAGCTACAAAAACTTCTTTCACCAAAATATAAGAATAGTAAAAATATTACTGAAGAAATTAAATAGTCTACTCAATAAAAACGATTAATCTAATTAGGAGAATATAAAAATAAAAGTATTTAAAAAACAGAAATTAAACAACGTTTATAGGGTCCATTTTGAAAATGTGATCTACGAGATAGAATAATACAAAATTAACTATTTCACTTGAATGTGTGCTTTCAGTCTTCTGTTAATTACAAAAAACCACCTCTGAGGATCTTTTTTTTTTTTAAGAAAGCCCAGCCAAAAAAATTACTTTGCAAAGCACGCAAAATAACTAAAATTTTATTGCAGACTAAAATTCTTTCACAGTAGATTGACGAATTAGATTTTTTTTAATCTTCTGTTTACAGGTAATGGCCCAAAATTAACAAATTCAGTACAA
Source organism: Belonocnema kinseyi (assembly GCF_010883055.1). Taxonomy (NCBI): domain Eukaryota; kingdom Metazoa; phylum Arthropoda; class Insecta; order Hymenoptera; family Cynipidae; genus Belonocnema; species Belonocnema kinseyi. Next base: position 10,755,003 of record NC_046662.1, on the reverse strand, counting down.
TTTTTTAGTTGAAATATGAAATTATTAGTGCAAAATATTTGTATTTTATAGAATCTATAATATAAAATAATAGTGAAGCAAGGACAAAATTTTGGATAACTGATGAAAATTTATATTTTAACTTCAACACGAATATTTAACATTTCCTATAGACAATCAAACCGTTAAATTGTTGTTAAAAAATATCATTTTTATATGAAAACACGAAATTTCGAAGTAAAAGAACAACGTGTCCTAAAATTGTTAAAAAATTATAAACTTTTTTTAAATTTAATGGTTTTTAAATTAAAATTTCACACACACACCAACAGAATCTAAAATTGTTAAAAAGCCATCAAACTTTTTTTTAAATATAATTTTTTCCTTAATTAAAATTTCCCATTTTCTAAAAAAAAAAAAAACACTAAGATAGTCCAAAGTTGTTAAAATTTTTAATCTTGTTGAAATTTTAATGATTTTAGCAAATATCCTTTTAAATTCAATGATTTTTAAAAATTAAAAATAGCCAATTTTAGACAAATAACGCTAACACAAACCTACAGTTTTTTGACAACATTTAGTTTTGGAAGGCAAATCATAATTTTTGTTTGAAATAATTGATTTCTGGTATAAAATATCGTGTCATTTTTTAAAAATTGCACGTACTCTTTGTAAAAAAATGATTTTTGTTGTTAACAATAATAAATTTAACAACAAAAATACTAACTGAACATGAAGAAATGTATTTAAGATTGTAAATCATCTTATAAAAACGAGAGCATCAGCTAATTAAAAATACCGATTCCCGGTGTAAAACATCAACATAACCTAAAATTTTTTAAAAGCTGTAAATCTTTTTTGAAATAGAATTTTTTTTTAATTGAAATAACCAATTTCCGTCGAAAAACACCAACACAATCCAACATTATGAAAATATTAAAAATCTTGTGGAAATATATATTTTTTTTAATTTGAAAATACCAATTTTTGAAAGTCAAACAATAACATAACCTAAAATTGTGAAAAAATTATGAATCTTCTTACAAATTTAATTATTTTGAAATTAAAATTTCGCACACACACCAACATAACCTGAAGATGTTCAAAAATTGTAAATATTCTTTCAAATCTAATTGTTTATTTAAAAAACTAATCATTCTTTACGAAAAAAACTAACACAACGTAACAGAAAATTGTTCAGAACTTTAAATTTCTTCAAAATCTAATGAATTTGATTTCAAATGTCAGATTTCTTATTAAAAATATTAATATAATCTGAAACTGTTAAAAACGGTACATCTTGTTCGAACTATAATTATTTTTGTTTAAATATAACAGTTTTTGTTGTAAAACCCTGACGTAAATTAAAATTGTTATCAAAATTGTGAACCTTCAAAATATACTGATTTTTAATTAAAAGTATTAATTTCCGGTAAAAAAATTTTCAATATAGTTGAATTTCCATCCAAAAAAGATTCCAGTTGACTTTTCAAGATCAAAATATGAAGTTTTTAACAAAAAAATTAATTTCTACAAAAAAAATTTGAATTAAAAAAAAACGATTTTTTTTCAATCAAAAATAATGAAAATATAACAAAATAGTTTAATTGCCAAACAAACGTTTGCACTTGTATCCAATAAAGATAGAATTTCTCTAAAAATATCTGAATTTTTAATTAAAAAAAAAAATCCAAAAAAAGATGAACCTTCATTCAGAAATCATTTCAGTTCTCTTTTCAACGCAGAAATATTACATTTAAACAAAAAGTCTAAAGTTTTTTAACAACTTAATTTTTTTAAAAGTACGACTTCAACCAAATTATTAAATTTAATACCAAATAGTTGCATTTTTATACCACAAGGGCGAAATTTCTTTTAAAACAGATGAATTAAAAAAGAAATTCCAAAAAAATAGTTAAATTTTTATCCAAAAAATATTCCAGTCTACTTGCCAACCCCAAAATGAGAATTGTAAAAAATTTAATTTTCTGCCAAATAGTGGAATTTTTAACCAAAACGTATGACTTTTTAACAAGATTATTAAAATTTTGCAACCAAACAGTTGTATTTTTGTCCAATTAAACTGAAAATTCTACTAAAAGAGGTGAATTTTACAATTAAAATGACAAATTTTCAGAAAAAATAGTTTTCATCGAAAAAAGATTTCAGTTGACTTTTTAGCAACAAAATATGAATTTTAAACAATACCTCAACGTTTATAATTAAAAAGATAATCTTCAGGAGAAAGTTTTTTTTTTTTTTTTTTAACAATCCCTGATGTAATACTGGGAAAGAATTTTAGTTGGCGATAAGCAATTGTGAAAGTAGAAAAAGTATTTAAAAAGCGTTACCAAGGAACAAGCAGCAGGCATGCCATTGGCCGATAATAGTTCATAGCAAAAACAGTTTTACCATCTTCCACAGTTCGATCTTTTGATATTGGGTCAACATTGGCCACCGGTTGCGAGTTTGGTATAGTGATGGCGTTTGGATCGGTAGGGCCCAAGCCCAACTCACTTGGCTGTTTGTTCATTGGTCCGCGTGGGTCCCTGGTTGGAATTCCCATCACTGGACCCATTGCCCCCATAGGCATACCGTACGGTGCTCCATATTGAGCTCCCATTGGTCCCATCTGTCCCATCATTGGATGACCATAGCCAGGTTGCGGTTGATACGACTGCTGGCCCATGGACGCCTGCACTGTCATCTAAACGGGTCAATTCCAACCATTTTTAATCAAGATAACTCAGAATTCAACAAATTGATGCTCCAAAAAGCATTTACAGGATAGCCGTTTCAATCAAAGAAAAAAAATCACGGTTTGCAAAATAAATTTCACGGTCAATAGTATTAAAAAATTTAAAGCTAAATATTTTTCCATTTCAAGTAATAAAAATTAAACTACAAATTAAAGCAATAAAAGTGAAACTTTTTCGTATTTTGCGTAGTTTGGTTAGCCATTTGAGCGTTGCGGTGTCAAATTTCAGGAAATTTTAATTCTTTCTCAATCATAAATGATGAGAATGTAGTAAAACATGGAAGTATCAGGGTGGCCGTTTTAATCGACGAAATAAATTTCCGGTTCGCAAACATTTTAGACGGTCAATGAAATTTAAAAAATATAATACTAAATCTTACAAAATTTCCACTTGAGATAATGAAAACTGAGCTGCAAATGAAAGCACTCAAAGTGGAACTGTTAAATTTTGAACTTTTAAAATTGAAATTTAAAAGTTTTTAATTTAAAAATGTTGTATTCAAATGCGCAATAATTTACGCGTATAAAATTGAAGGTACTAACATTTTTCAATATAAAAAAAAAATATAAAACCACGTTATCATTTTCAATGCTCTAAATTCAAAAATCAATCAATGAACTTTAAAATTTTTTAAATTATTTAATTTTAAGCAACTTTAAGCTAGAAACATCAAATATTAAATAATTAGAAATTCAATTATTTTCTTTTTAAATACTTTAAGTATCTTTGGAAAGTTTCAAAATTTCATTTCAAAATCTTGAGAAATCTAGAAGTTGTTTTAAATTTAAAATTATTTTGTAAGTTTTTTCAGAACTTCTAAATATCAATCAAAATTAATTGATTTTTTTTTTACAATTTTCAGGAAATCCTGTAAATTTTAGAAAAAATTTCTTTACAAATTTGGATGCATAAATAACAATTGAACATTTATTATTTATAGGAGGAATTTGAGTAATTTTAAGAGATATGTAGAAGTTTTGAAAAGATTCAAACTTAATGTAAAACTTGAAATGATAGCCTAATATAAAACAAAATGTAGATTTTCGCAGATTTTAAGGGCATGTGATACTTACAATTTCCCCGGCTTTTTTTCACAACAATGAAAATGTTTAAAAACTGAATTCGGAGATGCTATAAAATATCATAAAGGACGTCCCCGGACTCTTTTTTGAGGGATAATATCAAAAAAAATTTATTGTGCTAAATAAAAATTGTATGCATATGTATTATTTTGAGGTTACGTCGTTTTTCATCTCTGCCTTTCCGATAATCTGGAAATTATTAATTAAATAAACTTTTTTGATTGCCTGCAAACAAGGATAGTTCCGAGAGATTAGTTACTATGTTTATTTGTAAATCCAAAGTTTTCGGCCAAAAATATTGTGTAGTTTGGAAGTAACGCTCGGGTGAATTGTATCCACATAACCCCGAAATAGACACGCACGTTGTTAGCAATATCAAAATTTTTTGATAAAAAAACACAAAAAAAGTGTATGGGGACGTCCGTTAGCATGTTCGCTATCATTTCCCAAATTTTTAAGACAAAATATTTATTATTCCAGAAAAAAAGCGCTTAAACAAAAAAATTAGATTCTTTTCAAGAATTGTGAAAGGCTTCAAAAGAATAAAAACATTTTCTTAAGATTCTTAGGTAAATTAAAGATAACTTCATTTTGAAACATTATTTTAAGAGAATATTTAAAAAATGTTTCAAAGATTTTAACAAATTTTTCAAAAAATATACTAGAAGATTTTAAGAGAACTTTCTAAAATTTGCATGATAATTTTTAATTTTTTTAAAACTCCTATATATCTCTTAGAATTTCTTAAATTTTTTTCTACGAATCTCTATTTGTAAATTATACATCAAAATTAAAAAATTGCAGTTACAAATTAAGCATTTTTCAAATACAACAATTAAAATTGAAACGTTCAAAGTTTAAAGGCTCTTCGAAATTTTAACGATTCCAGGTTTTTTATGTCAAACAATTCAGTTAAAGATTCTTTACTTTTAAATATTTGGTTTCAATTTACTTGCCTTAAATAAAAATTCAAATATTGCTAAATATTCCATAATTAATCTTTTTTTTTAATTAAAAATTTTAAATTAAATGGGTTAAAAATTGAATATTTCAGACTGAAACAATATTTTTAATTTATCAAAATCCTTTAATTAAGAATATATTATTATAAAGTTATTTTTAAGTTGAAAACAGTTTATAAACTTTCAGTCACACCTTCACATTTGTTTAATGACTAAGACATTTAAAGTACACATAAATTTAGAAAAAAAATGACTTATTTATTAAATAAAAATGTTTTTGATCCAAATTTTTCAACATCAAAGGCTTTTATTTTTTATTTGTTCAAGTCTTTAAGAAAGCATTTAAAAATTCTTTAAATTAAAAATGTAAGCTTAGAAATGAAAATTTTAAATGGAAAATTTTTAAAGTAACAAAAATTTGAATTACGCATTATAAACTAAATAATAGCATAATTGAAAAACAGAAAAATTCAACTAATTATTTAAAAACTGTTGAAATCGAACCTGGATAGATTTTTCTTCTACAAATGTGTAAAATTCCCGGTCAAAAAAAAATCACTGCCATTTTACGGTTTTTCCCAGTCTCAAAAAATTCCCGGTCATTTTTTGTAACTTCTGTCGTCTTTCCAAAAATTTAATTTTTTTTTATTTTCAGGATGGCCGTTTTAATCGAAGAAAAAAATCCCCAGTCATTTCCGGGTTCACAACAATTTGTCACGGTCAATAATATTTAAAAATTAAAGCACTTAAACTCCTTAATTTTACACTTTTGAAATTGAATTAGAAAAGGGTTTTTTAATTTGAAAATTTCTTATTCCAAAACTCAATAATGTACACATAAACAATGGAAGATACCAACCATTTTTAAATGAACAATTTTAAATAAAATGCAGACGAAATGCAAAATTTAGAATTGTTCACTTTTATACATTAATGAGTGCAAAGATTCAGATTGAATTCTAAAAATATAAACCCCCCTTATCATTTTTAATGCTCTAAGTTAAAGAATCAATGAACTTCAAAATTTTTAAAATTATATTATTTTAAACAATTTCTTAAATTATAAGTTAAATTATTTTAATTTAAAAAAGATAAAATCCTTTTTTCAAAAGGAATGTAATTTTTCTTACACTTTTTAGAAAATCGTGCAAATTAAAAAAAAATCTTAAAACCGCAAGATTCTTTTTTAATTTTTTCTTTTCTTTAAATATTTTGCCAGTTTGTGAAATTGTTCTGAAATATTTTTATTCTAGTGTACGCGCCTTATTCAAATTTTGGAAATCTTTGTGAAATGTTCAAAATCCTTTTAAATGCTTTAAACCCCTCGAACTACTTTGAAACCTTTTGAATTCTCTAGTAATAATTGGTTAAATAACACCAAAAATGTATACTTTATCATTCTATATTAGCGAAGATGAAATAAAAAAACTTATAGAATTATTCTATAATATTAAAGTCTATTCATGGCAATCTATAAAACAATTGGTAAAGTCTACAAAAAATGCTTAGAAATCTCTTATTTATACTGTAATGATTAATGAGTAAAAGATGAATTACATATTGAAAAATGAAAAACTTTCTGTAGAAAGACTTCTTCTAAATGAGATGTTTTTTTCATAATAGACTAAAGGTTGGAATTACTTTTCGTATTTCAATAAAATAATGGTTTCAAAAGGATGGAAAAAATTAATTCAAGATTCTCGTGAAAAATTCAAGGAGATTTCCAGGTTTTTATGGTCGCTAGACACCCTGACTTGAAATCTTCAAAATCCTATGAAAATCCATTAAAAATTTGTTTGTTCCCTTAAAACATGTTAATAATCTCAAATTTCCGTAATTTTTTTGTTAAATACCTAATTAAAATAACCTGAGGTCCTTGAAGATGCTTTCGTATTTCTTGAAATCCTTTGAAATCTAATGACGTTTTTTGAAATATTTCAAAACCCCTTGAAATAAAGCTTTTGTTGTAATCTCTTGAAATCCATAAAAAGCTTTGGAAATCTCGTTAAATGTCACAAACATTTTTGCATTTCTTCCTCTTTAACTGATAGTTATGCACTTTTCTTTCAGGTATAAAAACAATCTTACAGCCTAGCCGATAAATAATTTTAATGCAAAAAATATTGCTTTTAATCTAAATTTATATTAACATTTTTACGGACAACAGTCATACAAAATCTTATAAGTTCAACTTAAACTTAAAACTAAAAAAAAAACTTAAATTTGGGACGTTTTTATTATGAATATTTCCAAATGTAATACCTTTTAATTTGCGGATGCAAACTAAAACCGTAACGTAAATTAGAAATTTCAGAAAAGTAAAGGCCCCGAGTGCTATTTTCCATTTTACCTGAAAAGCAACTGTAAAATTTGTTCACAATCAAAATACAAAATTATGAAGTAAACGTGTTTTTTTATTTGCCTCAAAACCATAGGTTGTATAGACATAGTTTTAATTGAAGATGTGGATCTCAACAAAATACGTCTTTTTTCTTCTGTTAATTTTTTCCCTTTTCGAGAAAAATAAAAAAACGTAAAAAAAAAATCAAGAAAATCTTTTATTATTTTTCTAAAGTCAGTGGGCATTTTTAATTTTACTTACTGGTCGGCTCTGTGAAAAATACAAACTGCAATTTTTTACTCATAAACCCCCAAATTGCGTTGCTTTTGCTTGTTATTCAAAATTGCACAAAAAATTACTTTAGAAAAATTGAACTTTTTTCAATCCCTGGTGAAAATCTTTTTCCAAATAAATACACTTAATTAAAAGCAAAATTCCAGGAAAATAGTATTTGTAAAAAAATATCCATCAAAGATTGAAAATCAAACATAATCAAATTAAATTTTTTAATAAATTTTTACATAAAAATATGAATCTTTAAGAACTAAAAAATGATTTGTTAACAAAGTAAATCAACCAAATCCTTCAAACAAAATAATTGAATCAAACAAAGAAGAAGAACTTTTAACTAAAAAGTTGCATTTTCATTTGAAAAGTGATACTTTTACTATAATGGATGATTTTTCAAATCTGAAAGATAAATTCTTTTTAAATAGTTGAATTTTCTGATAAAAAAGATTTCAATTAACTTTTCACAAACAAAATAGAAATTTTTAAACAAGAAATAACTTTCTATGAAAAAAATATGGAATTTTCATACCAAAAAGACTAATTTTTACCAACAAAAATGGCTTTTTAACCAAATTGTTGAATACTCTACTAAATAGTTGCATTTATATCCAAAAAAGATGAAATTTCTCTTAAACCAGATGAATTTTTATTTTAAAAAATTCTCAATGTAGTTGAATTTCCATCCAAAAAAGATTCGCGTTGACCTATCAAGGTCTAAATATAAATTTTTTTAACAAACAAAAAATGTGCACAAAAAAAATTTGAATTCCAAGCAAACGAATTTTTTTCAACCAAAAATAATGAAAATATAACAAAATAGTTGAATTTTCTACCAAATAGTTGTATTTTTTATTTTATTAAAGAAAGATAGCATTTTTTTACTAAAACAGATGAATTTTTAATAAAAAACGACACCATTTTTTTATGTTTAACTTTCACCGAGAAACAATTAAGTTCGTTTTTCAACACCAAAATATAAATTATAATCAAAAAGTGAATTTACTAAGAAATAGTTAAATTTCCAATAAAACTGTGGAGTTTTTAACCAAAAAAGTATGTATTTTCAACAAAATAGTGTAATTGTCATACAAACATTGGAATTTTTATCCAATGAAGATTCGTTTGTTATTTAAAATTTTACAACAAATTAATTTAAACAAAAAAAAAACACAATTTTTTTCAATCCTGGTGGTAATTTTTTTCCAAACGAATACACTAAATTAAAAGCAAAATTACAGGAAAATAGTATTTCTGCCTATTTTGGCGATATTTGTATTTTGTTTGGGTATAAAGTTATATTTTATTGTAGTTTAAATATTTTTAATATTTTATCATCGCAAAAGACTAAGTTTTTGGATTGAAAAATTGATTGATTTATTTATATTTTCCTGCAAAAATGGTTCAAGTTTTTTATACTTATTTGTAAAAAAAAATGTCCATCAAAGATTGAAAAACAAACATAAGCAAATTTTGTTTAAATTAATTTTTGTGAAATTTTGGATTACATGCCAAAACTACCCGATTAATTAGTGTTTTAAGGGCCCAAAATAGAAAATTACACTTTTCATAGAATCCACTAGGAATTAAAATTAATAAACCCTGATTTTGTAAAAAAAAAATTCCACATTTTTCTCTCGAAAAGGTGCTTCGAACGAAGAAACATTAATATAATAAAAAAATATGGGTTCGACAACTTGCATTTAAACAATCAAATTGTTTGTTATTGATCGGAACAAAATGTATGTCCTTTTCTAAAGCTTTTAAATTAAGCTACAGCTAAAAGGGCTAAATGATTCTTAATTTGAGTGAATAGTGAATAACAACAACAGGAAATTTGTGAGTGAAACTTCAATCAGGTGTTGCTTATCTGTCTGTTATTTATAAACACGTAAAATCTAAAGTCATTGTCATTCAATTTTGTACTGACAACGGGAAAAAAAAATGATTATAAATTCAGGCTTCACAATCTCTATAGCATAAAATCTAGGGGCCAAAGGGTACTTTTTTGGCGCTCAAAGGGTAACAAATTCATGATAAATTAGGAAGATTTCAGAAAAATAACTGTTACATTAAAAAGAATTCAAATGAATTTCAAACAATTTTTAAAGGTAAAAAATCCATTAATTTCCGTACAACTAGAACGAATTTACAGAAATTTAAGATAAACGATAATAAGTCGATGAAATTCATAAAAATTCAAGGGAAATAAAAAAAATCAAATTAATTTGAAACAATTTAAAGAAACTTCATTGAATTCTGTAACATTGAAATAAGCTTAGAAAAATTAAAAGAAATTTGATGAAATGCCTAGGAATTCAAGTAGAGGTTAATAGATTTCAGGATCAATTAAGTAAACACTTTTAAAAATTCAAAAAATTCACTGAATTAGGTAGAATTGAGTGCATTTAGAAGGATTGAATTACAGGCCAATTCTAGAACAAAAGGATCAACCTTTCAAAAATCGACATTCTGTTTTAAAAAATTTGAAATTTTCTCTTAAAATTCAGATTTCAAAATAAAAAATGGTTTGAGATTTTCCCAGGAATTTTATGGATTTTTTTTTAGTTTTCCTAAACTTTTTAAAACCCCTACAATATTAAAAAAGTTTGTTTAAAATCTTTACAATTATTTATATAACAATTTTTTTACTATAAAAAATTATAGAGTTTGCAGAAAAATATTAAAAAGGCAATTATTTCCCAATATTAAAAAAAATATAGGAATTTAATAGACTTCAGGATCAATTAAATAAAGTTTTAAAAACTAAAAAAATTACTGAATTAAGTAGAATTTAGAAGGATTCAAGTAAATTAAAAATTTCAAGAGAATTCCAAAGAAATAATTTGAATCTTCAGAACTCTACTAACTTCTGACACAAGAAGTGACTAATGATTACAAAACAATTCAAGATAAATTCAAAAGAATTCAACTGAATTATAACAATATTGAACATCGAAAAAAAATTTGATTAATTACAGTAAATTTTGAGTGAATTTAGAGAAATTTAACAGAAATGAGAAGAAATTCATTTTCTTTTAATCGAGCAGAATTTAAAAACCAAACAAGTGGATTAAAAACAGTTAAAAAATCTGGAAAAATTAATTTAATTGTGTAGAATTGAGTGAATTTAGAAGAATTGAAAAGAGTTTAAAAGTATTTAGGATAAATTAATCAGAATTCAGGGCAAATTCAAAAAGAATTCTAAAAAAATATTTGCAAATCTCATAAAATCTTCGAACCCCTACGAAATCCCTCACGTCTGGTGAAAAATTCTTTGAAATCGATTAAAATATTAAAATCCCCTAAAATTGTTAAAACCACCGGAAATGACTGGAAATTGTTTAAATCTCTTCAAAATGCCTTGGAAACTGTTAAAATACCCTAAAATATTTCAGTCTTTGAAAGCCTTAAATACTGAAATAAATACAAAATTTGTGGGAATCTTTTAAAATTTGCTAAAATATTTCGAATCCTTTGATATCTTTTGAAAGCCCTGGAAACTTTTTAAATAATTTGAAAACGCCTGAAAATCTGTTACAACATCTTCAAGTATTTCAAATCCTTTGAAATCCCATTAAATTACTGAAATCAATAAAAAAAATTCTTTGTAATATTTTAAATAATCCAAATTAGTTTAAATCCTTTGCACTTCTCTGAATTTTTAACATTTTTATTTCAAATCCTTTAATCATTTTATCAATTGATCCTCAGGATGAATTAAATCAAAAAAAATTTGAATTAAAAAAAAATCCATTGAATTAAGTAGAAAAAAGTAAATATATAGAAATTCAAGTTAATTAAAACACTTCTAGGGAATTCATAAAATTCAAGAGAATTCGAAATATTCTCAAATCTTTAAAACCCTACAAAATACCTCACTTCTCATAAATATATTTTTTGAAATGCTCTAAAATATTATAAAATTCCATCCTGTTAAATCGTTCTACACCTTCAGAAATTCTAGAAAACTTGTTATCCTATAATATTTCAAAACCTTTAAAATCACTTCAAATCAAAGAAATTAATTTTTTTTTAATCCTTGAAATCTTTTTAAATTTCCTAAACCACTTCATATCAAAAGCCCATGAAGAAAATGCCTTAAAAGTTTTAAAAACACCCTAAGATCTTTAAAATACCTTAAAATTGATGAAATCTATACAAAATTTCTCGGAACCTTTATAAATACCCTGATATATTTTTAAGATTTCAAGATAATTCAAAAATATGTATATAGGAATAAGCAATATAGGGAATGGTTTGTGAACCCTGAAAATTGGTTTAAAATTCGTAAAATTATTAATCCAAAGCTTCACTGTTGCCTTATTAAAGTGCGGCCACATTAAAATAAATACTATATTAAATGCAATTTTAAAAAAAGTTATTAGTAAATTAGTAATAAAATCCAGTTAAACAAAATATTGCTAAACAAAAAAATCTTACCTGAACGATCGCTGGATCATTGGGTATCGAGCTAACATTGCTAACTACTCGAATATCCTTTATGTCCGTTCCACGGAAGAGGATGTATTCGTAGATCTGATTTTGGGGTGCAACCGGAATTTGTGTTTCGCGGTCCTCCGTACCGAATGACCTGACTGTAAAAAATGAAATAAAAAAACATTGATCAAAGATCTAATTTTTTACAGACGAAATCTTTCAATCAAATTGATCTGGTTTCAACAAAATAGTTAAATTTCGAATCTGAAAATATTAATTTTACACGCAAAAAAAGATAAGATTTCAACAAGAGTTGAGTTCGAGCTGACAAGGCGAATTTTTTTTGGAAAACAATGGTCCTTTAAGGTAGTTGTGCCAAAAGTCAGATATCTAAAAAAAAAAAAGTTTTTCTATTATTTTAGGAATCAAAATATTATAAATGATGTGATTTCAAATAAAAATTTTTTTTTTGTGAAAAATGTTAAAATGATTGCATTTTAATAAATGACGGCTTATTTTTTCGGGAAATCATTCTCTAAAACTCTACTGTTTCCAATTTTCAAAATAACTACATAATCATAACATATAATTGATTGTTTAAAAAAATATTTTTTTGAAGAAAAAAATTGTTCAAACGATTTCAGCCATAGAAAAATTTACTTTCAACATTGGAACCAGTAGAGCTGTAGAGAATGTTTTCGCGGAAAAAATAAGCCACCATTTATTACAATGCAATCATTTTTCAAAATTTGGTACGAAGCGACGGTCAGGAAAAACTCAATTGCAAAAAACATGGTTAAAATTAATAGGTTTTTTTGGTGACTCAACATTTTTCATGAAAAATGTTTTTCATTTGAAATGCCATCAGTTATAATATTTTGTTTCTTAAAATCATAGAAAAACTATTTTTTTCAGATAGCTGACTTTTGGCACTACCTTAAACCCGACGAAAACATCAATTCTGAACCAAAAAAGATTAATTTTCAAACAAACAGTTACATTTTGAACCCAAATATGTGAACTACAAAACAATTGAATTTTAGAACAAAAAAGTTCGCATTCCGTCAAATATGTAGTTAAATTTTCAATGAAATACTTCAATTATCAACTGAACAGTGGAATTTCCAACCAAAATGATATAAATTTTCGCCAAGAAATCTAATTTGTTACAATAAAAGACGAATTTGTAACTAAATACATAAATATCCAACAAAAAAATTTAACTTTGAACTATAAATGATAATTTTTCAAGCAAAAATTTAATAGTTAAACTTTCAGATTAACAAAAATTAATGTTAAACAGAAAAAAATACAATAATTTCCAACAAAACAGTACAATTTTCATCAAAGGAAATGAATTTTCATCTAAAATGAACAATCCTTAACCAAACAAAAAAAATGAAATTTCAACCAAACAGTTGAATTTTTAAACAATAAAACAAATTGTTAAAAAAATGTGTATCTTCAACCAAGAAAGATTGACTTTTCTACCAAAAAAATATGAATTTTCTGTCCAAAATATTAATTTTCAACAAAATAATAAAATTTACAGTAAAATAATGAAATTTTTAACCAAAAATATGACATTTATACTAAATAGTTTAATTAAGGGATGAATTTTAAACAAAATACACATTGAATTTTTAACCTAATTGAGCACTAATTATTTGAATTTTCAAATTAAAAAGATGAAGTTTCTACCAATTAGTTGAATACTCAACAACAAAATTAATGATCAATAAAATAGTTGCATTTACAATTAAATAGTTGCACTTTCATTCAAAGAGACGAATTTTCAACAAAATATTTGAATTTTCGACCCAAAAGGATTAATTTCTAATCCATAAGGACGAATTTTTTAGAACAAAAAAAAAGAATTTTTAACATACAGTTGATTTTTTCATCGAAGAAGATGAATTTTCAACCCAAAAGGACGAATTTTAAACAAGAGTAGAATTTTAGACCAAAGATAAATCTAACAGTTGATATTGCAATCAAAACAGATTTAAAATTTCAAACTAAAAAGAAGTTTAAAAAAAGGGAATTTTCAAAAATTATTTGAACTTTTATTAAAGCAAGATTTTTCATTCAAAAAAAAAAAACAAAATATCAACCATATTGTTAAATTTTCAAGCCAAAAAAGCAAATTCTCTACAAAACAGATGAATTTTTAAACCAAAAATATCAATTTTCAAAAATAGAGTTAATTTTCAACTAAATACTTGAATTTTCAAACTAATGACGATCAATTTACACTCGAGAATGAAATATTTGAATTTTCAGTTCAAAAAAACAATTTTCAACAACAAAAAATGTTAAAAATAATTTTTTAGCAAAGTAGTTCAATTTTTAACCAAGAAGATATATTTGCAATAAATTACATAAATTTTCAATTAAATCATTAAATTTTCAACCAATAAAATGATTATTTAAGCAATTTAACTTTCAATCAAGCAATTGAATTTTCAATTTAAAAAACGTGAATTCCCAACGAAAAATGTAATAAATAATTTTAGAAGTTAATTTTGTCTGCCTACTGGTCCAAATCAATATTATTAAAATATTCATTAATCATCTCATTAATTACTTTGGGTCATAGTCGAATTTTATAAGAACTGTGAATTTCCAGATAAAAATGAAATAGTTAAATTTATAGTTAACACAGTACATTTTTAATCGCAAGAAATTAATTTGGAATTTTTTGTTTTAGGTTCTATTAATTTAGTTTCTTTTCATATTGCTCAAAACCTACACCTTTTATATTTTGAGGATTTTAAAATATTAATTCTTTAACTGTTCCAAGTCAAAAATGTACTTAATTATATTTCTTTTAAATCCAGGTATAACTCCAGATTAATATTCTTTTGGGAAATTCCCTGAACCAACGAAAAATTATCATTCTTTTCGAAAATACCCTGTTGCAATTCAAAATCATAATTCTTTTAAAAATAGCCCCGCTTTAAGTGAAAATTGTATTTTTTTAATGGAAAATTCACTGTTCCAAGTCGGAATTATAATTCTTCTCCAAAACTTCTCATCCCAGATCTAAATAATGTTTTTTGTTTTGAAAATTTAGTGATTCAATTCATAATTAAATATAATAGCTTCGAAATATTTCCTGTTTCAAATCAAAATTATGATTTTTTTTTTTAAATTCAATGAGCTTGAAGTTCTGAACGTTCAAATGAACGAAATTTTTTACTGATGACTTTGTAAACCAAAAAAAGTACTCAAATGTTTGTTATTTATTTTTTGAATAATTTATTATTAAAACATAATTATAATGAATATTTTAAATTGCAGTTGGAACAATATTTATAGGTAAAATATAAATGAGAAAAAATATTTCGTTCAATTGAACGTTCGGAACTTCATGTACATGAAAATGCACTGTTCCACATTCGAATTATTAATCAGAATCATAATTCTTTTTAAAAAATTCCTTGTTCCGAGTAAAAATTGTCTTTATTTTGGTAAATGCACTGTTTCAAGCCAGAATTATAATTCTTCCCTAAAGTTTCTTGTTCCAGATCTAAATTATAAATTCTGTTGTTTCTTTTTCGAAAATTTATAGATCCAATTCAATGTTAAATAAAAAAAAATGTTGGTACAATGTGTAAACCAAATGCGTATAATTGCTTGGCATCAGTTTTAAATTTGCACCATTTTCATCTTGCATGGATTCCACATTCGTGATTTCAAAAGTACATGAAACCAATCCGGCACTATCCATGCCAAAAAAATAGTATTATAAATTTTAAGTTTCGATTTTTATAACAATTAAATACTCGAAACTTGAACATTTTTTATTTTCAATGTTTTAAATTTTTCATTCAAAGTTCCAAGAGAGAATTTTATTTCTTTATACCTCTTTAAAAAAATCCGTCTATAACTCAGGAATTATAATTCTTTTGGAAAATTCCCTGATCAATACACAAGTTGAATTTTGTACCAAATAGACGAATTTTCTACCGAATGGGCGCATTTTCAAATCAAAAAGCTCAAAATTCAATAAAAAACCGTTGCATATACTTCCCAGCTGTTGAATTTTCAAGATTAAAAGACGATTTGTTTTTTTTTAGAAAAGAGTTGAATTTGAATGAAAAATATGAATTTTCAACGAAAAAGAATGAACGGTTACACGAAAATAGTTTGATTTTCTTAATTGGTCCTATTAAAAGAATACGCTTTAAGGTTAAAAATCGAGAGAATAGGCAAGATTTTTTTAACACAGCGGAAAAAGCAGGAATTGGAAATCATTTAAAATGAGTCAATCATAAGAAAGTTTGTAATTCAACAATCTCAAATACATTATAATATTAAAAAATCATAAAGGAGATTTAATAAATACACTTACTAACATTGTGCAGAATAATTAAAATCTCAACGGGTAAATATTTTTCATTTGGATCTGAGTAAAACAGATAATAAACATTTTTTATTTTAAATTATCACATTTTTTAACGTTTACTTAAAAACATTTAAATTGTAAATATAAAAAAGAATAAACAGAAAAAGGATTTTATTAACGAAAAGTTAAATTTTCAATTACTCAATTATCTAGCATTGGCGAGAATAATTAAAACAAGTAAATAGTTCAGAATTTAAACCAAGTAAAACAGATCATAAACCTGTGCCTGAACAAAAACAATATTTGAAATAAAATTTTATTGTAGACAGCCATTGTGAAGAAAATATACGTACTGGGATCGGTTTATACTAGAAATTCTTTGATTTCTATCGTGTAAATTTCAAATATTTTTTATTTCCAATTATTTTATTTTGGTATTGCTTTTAAATCTTTTGAATGTATGGCAATATAAAAAGGAAAGGTGAAAATAAAAAAATGGAAAAATATATTTTTGTAAATCACATAACTCTTGCCAATTTCTAAAAAGGCGTATATAGTATTTGCAACAGCGACACAAAAAAAGTTGATTTTTCAACACGAAAATATAAGTTTTCAACAACGAAGTTTATGAAACCAAATAGTTATTTTTTTTTTTTTAATATTCCAACCAGAAAGAATATTACTTTTTTTTTAACAGTTGGATTAAAAATAAAAAAAAGGCTGAAATTTAAACAAAATAATTAGATTTTTTATCCAATAAGGAAATTGTTAAGCAAAAAGATGAATCCTCAACGAAAAATGTAATATTTATATCTCAACCACTAAGGATTTCAATTTTTTATTTTTAAAAACAGTTGAATTCCATGAAAAAAGATAAATTAAAAATGAGTTAAATCCTAAAACAAGAAAGATTAATTTATAACGACAAATGTAACATTTTCACCGACAAAAGGTGAAATCTCAATGAAAAATGTATGTTATAGTTTACAACACAACCAATAAGGATTAAAAAGTTTGTTAACCAAACCAAACAGTTGCAAAAATTTCCAGCCCAAAATACGAATTTTTAAAGAAAAAATTTGAATTTTCAACAAAAAGGTCAATTTTAAATCAAACAGTTTAATTTTTCACTCATGAATTGAAATTTCAATTCAAGAAAATAAAATTTTCACCAAAAGAGAACAACTTTCCAAACGAAAATTCGTCTTTTCAACGAAACAGTTGAATTTTAAAACCGAGAACATGAGCTTTTTAAGAAAAAAGGTAAATTTTTAACCAAAAATATAAATATTCTATAAAACAGTACCTTTTTAAATAAAGAGGTAATTTTTTTACTAAAATGATTAATCTTCAAGTAAAACTGATTAATTTACAACCACGCAGTTACATGTTCCCAAAATGAAGGCTAAGTTCGTTGAGCAGATATTTCCAACCAAAATTAAAAAAATTAGATCATTTTCAAAATTTGAAGAAGAAAAAAACGTATCAAATATAAAATTTTTTGTCAAGTTTCTTATAGATGGGTAGAAGACTTGCAAATTATACAAATAAAATTATTAATTTCGATGAAAATTAATGTTGTTCGAAACTATTATAAGTTCTGTAATAAGATAAAAGTTCCAAAAGTTGGATCATTATCAAAAATATGCAATTTTGATTGTTCAAGAGAGCCATAAGTTTAAAACGTTATTTTCAGTAGATTTTAACAAGATTGACAAATTATCTTGATGAAGTTTTTCAAGTGAACGCGAATTATCGAGCGCAAAGCTGCGATTTGCGTAATGAGAACGTAATCGTCAAAGCCGTAGGTGCTTTGAGAATCTTCTTTAAAATTAAATCGGAAAAAATTCAGTTACAATTTATGGTCGTAATGCCTTCGAAGTTTAAATCACAGCTTTCTATTTAAGTTATAGAATTTACAGTATTTGAAAAAATTTAGTTAAAGTGTACGCATTAAACTTACGGAAAAGAGCGCGTACCCGCGCACCCTAGCCGCGCTCAAACTTCGCACGAGGCGTTGCGCGCGCAACGAAAATGTGTCCGCGCAGCGGGTATATTTTAATTCAGAAATATAATAGTTTACATTTTAACCTAAGAACTTCCATTTTCATTCAAAGCCCGTTGATTTGAACTAAAAGACTAATTTTTAATTAAAATAGTTGAAGCCTTAACCAAAACAGTTTAATTTTCAACAAACCAGTTATGTTTTTAACGAAATAAAGGAATTTTAAACAAAATACATACATTTTTATCTGAAAAAGCTATATTTTCAGGAAGAAATGAAATATTTACATTTAAAATTAAAAAATTAATTTTCGACCCAAAAACCTACGATTTTTAAACAAAATAGACAAATTTGCTACCAAAAAACACAAATTTTCAACAAAATAAAAAAAATGTTAACCAAATAGTTGCATTTTCAGCATAGAAAGATACATTTGTTAAAAAAAATTTTTTAACTAAAACGAAGAATTTTTAACCAAAACGACTAATTTTCTACTGAAAAAGACGGATTGTTATTAAATTACATCCGTCAATTTTCAACCCAGTACTTAAATTTTTAACTAAAAAAAAGAGATTTTCTACCAAGACGGAAATAGTTCAATTTTGTGTTCAAAAAAATTAATTTTCAAATAAAATGAAGAACTTTTAACCAGAAAAGTTAAATTTTAAGTTAAAGAATAAATAATATTCGAAAAAATAATGACTTTAAACAAAACAGCATTTTTAATCAAATAGTTATATTTTTAAGCAAGAACATACATTTTTAACCAAGAAAATTAATTTTCTACCAAATCTGGCGAATTTTGAGTAAAATGCATGAAGTTTCAACTAAAAAAGATACGTTTTTAATAAAAAATGAAAAGTGACATTCATAATTTAAAAATTTATTTTTTAACACAAAAAAAATCAATTTTTCAACCAAAAACATAAATCTTCAACTAAACCTTTCAAATATATGAACAAAGAATTTTTGAGCTAATATTTGAATTAAATTTTTAAACAAGAAGATTAGTTTTCTACTGAAAATGAATAATTTTCAATGAAATACATACATGAATTTTCAACCAAGAATGAAATAGTTAGATTTTCTTTATCGAAAAAAACAACAATTTTTAACAAAGTAGTTAAATTTTCAACCAAATAGCTGAACTTTCATCCAAACACATGAATTTTTTACGAAGAAAATAAATTTTTAA
Source organism: Belonocnema kinseyi (assembly GCF_010883055.1). Classification (NCBI taxonomy): domain Eukaryota; kingdom Metazoa; phylum Arthropoda; class Insecta; order Hymenoptera; family Cynipidae; genus Belonocnema; species Belonocnema kinseyi. The sequence continues at coordinate 10,735,601 of NC_046662.1, read as the reverse complement.
CCCAAAAACACGATTTTTCAACCAAATAGTTAAATTTTCATCTAAAAAATAAATACAATTTTAATCAAGAATTCGCGTTACATTTTTGATTAAAAAATAATCATCTTTCACAGCAACAACACACGAATTTTTAACAGTAGTTAAATTTTCAACTGAAATAAATAATTTTCAACAAAATTAATGAATTTTTTTTCCTAATCACTTAAAATTATATTTAGTTTACGTTAAAAAAATAAACTTCCAACCAAAAATCAACGACATTGTTAAATATTCAACCATACTTTTAACTAGAATAGTTTAATTAAAAAAATATATATAATAAATTTTTGAACAAAGCAGTTAAATTTTGAGTCAAATAGTTAAATTAAAAAAAAAAAAACATAAATTTTTAAGCAAGAAAATTAATTTTCCACCGAAACTGATAAATTTTGAGAAAAATGCATGAAGTTTCGACTAAAAAAGATACGTTTTTAATAAAAAATGAAGTTACATTCATAGTTTAAAAATGTATTTTTTTAACACAAAAAAGCAAAATGATCTACTAAAACGATGAATCTTCAACTAAACCTTTCAAATACACGAATAAAGAATTTATAAGCTAATATTTGAATTGAATTTTTAACCAATGAATTTTCAATGAAATACCAACATGCATTTTCAACCAAGAATGAAACATTTAGATTTTCTGTTAAAAAAAATTAATTTCTTTATTGAAAAAAACAACAATTTTTTTAACAAAGTAGTTAAATTTTCAACCAAATAGCTGAACTTTCAGCCAAAAACATGAGTTTTGTACGAAGACAATAAATTTTTAACCCAAAAACTCGATTTTTCTACCAAATAGTTGAATTTTCATCTGAAAATAAATACAATTTTAATCAAAAGTTCAATTGTTTCATTTTTATTTTAAAATAGTCATCTTTCGCGACAAAAAACGAATTTTTAACAGTAATTAAATTTTCAACTGAAAAGTAATCTTATTATCTAAAACAACGTTTTGGAGCAAGACCTTATTGAATTTTGTAAAATGAAATAGACATTTTAGGTAAAAAATAAAATTAAAAAAAGACTTATATTCAAAAAAATAAATCAATTTTAACCAGAATTTGTAAAAACATTTACCTAAAATTGGCACGAATAATTAAAATTTCAACGACAAAATGTTTTAGATTTCAAACAAAGTAAAACAGATCATAATCACTGGAGTAAACAGAAATCATATCTTCAAATCTAATACTGTTAGATATTTGAACAGCCATTGTGAAGAAAGTATACGTATTGTGACCGTTTTATACTTGAAATTTGTCAATTTCTATTTTGGTAATTTTGAACATTTCATGAAAGTTCTTAATCTTAAATTATGCAATTTTGTTTACAATTTTTATTAAACTCTTAAATTTATGTAAAAGGCAAAAAAGATTTTAAAGCTAGAAAGGGAAAAAGTAACTGGCTGCGAAACTTTTATCACAAACCAAAATATTAAAATGTTTTTATTTATTGGAAATTTTCTCTAAAGATGAAGTATTTATACATTTAAATAAGTTTTCAAAATAATAACGAAATCACCTGAAATACTTTTAATAATTTCATAATCCTTAATTTCGCAAAATGTTTATCTAATATTTGCAAGAACTAAAATTTTAAAACCAACAAAAGTTGAACAAATAAGGACTAGTAATTAAAAAAATAAAGAAACCAATTTAAATGTTTTCTTATAGAAAGCGATTATAAAGAAAAAGCATCAAGAAAATAATTCGCATGACTCATCAAATCATGAAATTGAAAACAATCGTTTAAAATGTGTGAAAAGCCGTTGAGAAATTATAATCTCCACTCGTATATTTACATTGCGATCATAACTCCGAAAACAGAGGTAAAAGAGAAGACTCGGTGGTCACCTCAAGGAGACGTAAAAATGTAAACACCGAGGAAAGCTTCGTACAATAACAACCAGGCTGCGAGATTGTATACCCGATTTTATCATCCAATAAGGAAAGTTTCAATCATTTTCCTTCAATCTTTAATTTAACTCAACCTTAAAAATCACAACGTAATATTCCTGCGAATTTTCCCACGCATTCTATTGACCCACTGAAAATCGAGTTCAACAAAGAGAAATCGCAACCGAGCTAAAAGAGAGCAAATTCCTTTCACGAAAAAAAAGAATACAGTCCCAAATTCTCGACTTTTTATCAATTCTCAAATCACAAAAAAAGCCTAAATTAGCCGCATTTATTAGATTCGCCGATTCAAATTTCGGATCAAATACGACCGGAATATTTTTCAATTATTTTCCTTCTCTTTTAAACGAGAAGTTTTTGAATTACGGCGAATGGACTCGTAAAATATTCCGAAGCCGCAAATCCGTTACAAAAGAGTTGTTTTGCACCCGAGTGAACTTGCAAGGTAGCGGGAATTTTGATTAAAAAAATAAAGTTTTTTCCCCCGTGGTGGGATTCGATCGAATTCGGGCCGAAATGAGAAGTAAAAGAAATTGAATGAGATGAAATGAAGGGTAAATATAAAAATTAGAGCCGGGAATCAGAGCGGCGGGGAAGCAAAATTCGGTATCCATCTTGAAAAAAAACTTACCGTTTGCGAGAGCAATCGTGCATTCTTGAGGATCAACAGTGAAAAGACGCCCCTCGTATCGAATATCCGCCTTCGATATTAAGCTGATCTTCGAGCCCAGCTCCGGCATTCCAGTACTCATTTTGAAATTTGTTTGTTCGCACGGCGATTGCTCTGATATTAAAGGATTCGCGAGACCATCTGCAACTGACGACGTACTACAGCTGATTCTTAAAACGCACTACTGCGCACTACCACTGCGCAGCTTTTGTGTGCCATTCCGCACATGCGCAATGGTTATCTCGTGCCGAAACGGCGCGGAATTTTAAATTGACTTGATGGAATATACATTTTTAGTAGACTTTTATTTCAAAATTTTAGTTGACATATTTACAGAGGGGAAATAACCACTAAAAATGCGGTCTAATTGAGGTAGATTACTCCGGATTATATCGGATTACCCTAGAACGCGAATTTTAAACCAAAAAAGATTGCTTTCTAAAAAAATTGTTGAATTTTCAACAATGAGATGAATTATCAACCAAGAGTATTAATTTTTCTGCTAAAAAGACGAATTTTCAAGAGAATACATGGGTTTTCGACAATATTTTATTTTCATATAGACTTTAAGTAAAAAAAAAAAAGATCAATTTTCAACCAAGAATGGACTAGTCAAGTTTTCAGTTAAAAATTAATTTTTTGCCCAAAGAAACGAATTCTTAAAAAAAAGTTAAACTTTCAACAATATGATGAATTTTCAACTAAAAGAAAATTTTAATAAAAAATGGAATAGTTTTATTAATACTTACAAAAAATTAATTTTTCGCGACTAAAAGAATTCAACAAAATAGTTTAATTTTCAACCAAATAGTTGCATTTCCAACCAAAAACATGAATGCTTGAACAAGACAAATTAATTTTCTACCAAAAAGAAGGATTTTCAATCAAATACATGAATTTTCTACTAAAAAATTAATCAAAAGTGGAATAGTTTTTATAATTACAAAAAATTAATTTTTACGAAAAAAAATGTCAACAAAATAGTTAAATTTTCAAACAAAAAGATTAATTTTGAACCAAATAACTGCATTTTCAACCAAAAACATGAATGTTTAACCAAGAAAATTAATTTTCTACAAAAAAGATGAATTTTCAATAAAATGCATGAATTTTTAAATGGAAAAAATTAATCAAAAATGGAATAGTTTTGTTTATAATTTTTAAAAAATCTTCAGCTAAAAACATTGATTTTGAACAAAGAAGATTAATTTGCACCAGAAAAGGCAATTTTTCATTAAAATACCAAGTTATTCAATTTACAACAACAAATTTTTACCATAGAATTAAATTTTTTACGTAAAAGACGAATTTTCAACCAAATACTTAAATTTTTAACTGAAAAAGATAACTTTTTAATAAAAAATGTAAGAATAACATTTTAATACATTTAATTACATCATTTTTTACTTGAAAGAAGAAATCTTCAATAAAGTAGTTAAATTTTTAAACAGAGAGTTGAGTTTTCAACAAATTACCTGAATTTTAAATTAAGTACTTGAATTTTCATATAAAAAATATAAATTTACAACAAAAAATGAAATAGTACAATTTTTAGTTAAAATACAAATTTGACAAGAACAAAAAAAAAGAATTTTCAACCGAAGAGAAGAAATTTCAACCAAAATGCAGAATTTTGAAACAAATAATTCAATTGAATTTTTAACCAAGAAGAATAATTTTTGTCAGCAAATGTCAATATGCAATAAAAAAATTTTAATAAAAACGAATTGAATTTTCAACCAAAAATGTACATTCTTAACTAAGAAAATTAATTTTCTACCGAAAAAGGCAAATTTTCAACAAAGCAGTAAAGTTGTCAGCTAAAAAAGAAAAATTGACAGCCATACAAAATAGTAAAATTTTTAACCAAATACATGACTTTTCAGCTATAATGATTAATATCGATGTTATTTTGTCGAATAGCTTGATAAATTAATTTTTTACGTAAAATTTTGCCGATTGCTGATCAGATAATTTGTGGAGAAACGAGAAAAAATCTGCCTCATGCCGGGTTTGAACCAGGGTCGCCACTATTGACAAAAAAAGAGTTTAACCAATTACGCCACCTCAGCCAGATTTTGCAGACTTTTTTCTCGTTTCGCCAGAACATTATTTTATACCAGGTAGAATAATTTTTGTCCATACAAAAAATTAATTCTAAATGGAAACATATTTCAATTTAAAATAAAAAACTGTTTATTTCAACAACAAAGAAAAGAATTTCCAAGAAAACAGTTGATTTTTCAAGAAAATAGTATAATCATCAACCATAATAGTTAAATTTTCAACTAAAAAGATAAAGTTTTAACAAAAAATGAAATACACAGCTATATTTTCAATTTGAGAAATTAATGTTTCACAAAATTCACAATGTTTCACAAAAAATTCAACGAAATAGTTAAATGTGCGGTTTCTAACTAAAACGGTGCATCTCGAAGCAAAAAATAATAAATCAGTCCAATCATTCCATGAAAAATAAATTTTCTCTTAAAATGTATTTAAAAAAAATAAAAAGTCATTTTAAATTTTCCCAGAAATCTTATGAAAACTTTTTATTATTTTCAAACTCTTAAAAATTCTTAAATGCTTCTAAATTTTGTTTCGAAATCTTAAACAGCGTACACTTTATTTCAATCTTTTTTCAATCCTTTCCAATTTTAAATTATTTTTACATCTTTTTAAAACTTCTAAACCTTTTAAATATATTTTAAAAAGGTTCAAACTTTTGCTAAATTTCTTTTTTCAGTTCTGTATGAATTTCTAAACTTTCTAAATATCTAATAAAATCGTTCGAATTTTTTTTAAATTCTACATTCATTTCTAAATTCATTTTTCAAGCAAAAACAAATCATTTGAAATTCTCCGACAAATATTATAAAAATGTTGTCAGACTCTTGGAATCTTTTAAAATTGGAAGTGTAAACAATGTGGGTACAAGATACATTTTTAAAACATCATTTAAAATTGTTTAAAGATTAAAAAATAAAGATAAATTTTTTTTTAAATGTACACAAAGAGACGGCTGAAAAAATCCTTAAAAGAAAAATAATCGAAATGGAAAGTTCCCGAAATTATGGAATGTTTGGAAATAATAAAATAAAACAGTGCCATCTATTTTTAAAAGGCAAGCTTTTACTTCGGAAATTTCATCTTTCGAGATTTCTTAGTGGTCCCAAAATAAATGATCGATTTTGAAGATTTATAAAAAAAATGTAGAATCTTTCTAAGATTTTTGAAAACTTTCCAGAGAATAAATTAATTTTCTTGAGAATCCTGGGAAAATTTCAAATAATTTTTTATTTTTAAAATTACTTTAAAAAGAATACTTGAAAAGATTTTCTAAACATGTCGAAAAATATCTGGGAGATTTTAAATCAATTTATATATAATTGCCTTAACACCTTGGAGATTCTAGTTCGAAAAATTTGGAAATTTTCTCAATAATATCATCAAATTAATTTTTAGCTTAGAAATAATCAAAAAAAATTTCAGGTATAACATTTTAAAATCTTTTCAAATTTTAAATTAATCTAGAATTCTTTAAAAAGACTTTTAGATAGCTTTAAAAATTTATTTATTTTTTTCTCAACATTTATAAAAAACGTTCGAATAGAAAAAAAAATTTCCTTGAAATCTTACAGATTTCTTTTAACAATGTTAGAAATTTTAAAAAATAGTATCTTAAAATTAACTTTTAGAAATCATTTAAAACATTTCCAGGTATCTTAAAAAGAATTATTCACTTAAAACCTTTCAAAATTCCTAAAAAGCTTCTCAAATTTTGGTTCGAAATCTTCAAAAATCTACGTTTAAAATTTCTGAAATCTTTTTCAGTTATAATTATTTTTGAATTTTGTAAACCTTCCTGAATGTCTCCTAGACTTACTCGATTTTTTTCTAAAATATTTTAATCTTCAGAAATTGACCAATATTGCTTTAAAATATTCTAAATGGTATTTCAAAATTTTATTTGAAAATTTTAAATTCCTTTCTATTTTTTCTTTAAAATAATTTCAAAAAAGAAAAAAATGATTTAAATTTTCTTACAAAGTTAAAAAAAATTTGCAGGATTTTACAAAATATCAGGAAACATTAGAGTGACTTTTTATTATGAAAAATGAATTTTCAGAGTGTATTGAAAAAGATTTCAAAATATTTTGAATGATTTTCTAAAATTTCGGAAAAAATATATAAGATTTAAAGGTTAAATCGTTTAATATTGCAAGATTACAACATTTCTTTTTTAATTTTGTTTGAAAGATTTTTTTAATTTTTGGAAAAATTCTAGTTAGTTTAACAGATAATAAGGAATTTCATAACTTTGAATATTTTAAATATTTGCACTTTAAATATTTTGACTATAAATATGTAAAAACTTTTCAAGATTTGGGAAAGTTTGTGAAATATTTTTAAATTTCTGGGAAACATCTTCTTCAAAACCGAAAATATATTAGTTAATTTTTTCATGAAAGAAAATAATTTTTAACGACAAAAAAACACGAAATTTTATGGAGTGATTTGAATCAAACTACAATAGTTAAATTTTAAGTTGAAAATTTAATTTTCAACAAAAGCCCACCATTGTTTAATAAAACAGTTAAATATTTAGATAAATCTTTAACCAAATAATTTAGTTTTCAATAAAAACATGCATTTTTTACAAACAAAAAAAAAAGAATAATTTCCTGTAAAAAATACGAATTTTAAACAAAATTCACAAATTTTAAACCAAATAATTCAATTTTCAACTAACAGAGAGCATTTTGAACTAAAAATTTTATATATAAGTTTTAAGTTACATTATCAATTTACCAAACAAGAAAATTACTTTTCAACAAAATATTTATATTTTTAACAAAATAGTTGAATTTTAAACTAAAAACATGAATTTTCAACAAAGAAAATTAAATTTCAACCAAATTTTTATTTTATGTGAAAAATTGTAATAAAAGAATTTTCTTAAAATTCCTGGAAAAATTTTTAATAACTTTTTTTTGAAAAATGAATTTTAAGAGAATATTGAAAAATCCTGTAAAATAAAAAAAAAAGTCCGTCAAAATTGTGTATATTCTTTTCTGACATTTAGAATGTTCTCAAGAATTTTACGAAAATTATATTCATATAACCTTAAAACGAGAAAATGCCACCCTGAAATAAAATTTAGGTTAAATTTAAATGCTAAAAAATTTCCGCAACGAAATAGTTATTCCGAATTTTGATTTTGTATTAAAAATAAGTTTTCCCCATAAAAGGAAAAACGCGCGCCTCATTTGAAAAAGTACTTGTGGCCAGTTGGCCACTATGAACCACAATGTGAGTCAGCCTTACTCTGCAAATGTATCTCAAAAGCGAAAGAAACAAGATAATAACCGACAAAGATCACAAAAAAATAGACGATTATTAAATAAAAGAAAAACAGATGCATGCAGGACGTAATAGTTGCAATGGTTGCAATTAGTCTTACAAGTCACTTGACCAGAGACTTTTGCACACAGCTCATTACCTTTGACCAACATGGCGGCCTCGTTGGGACGAATTTGTCGATCGGGTCTTTTAAAAGCAAATAACGGGAGTTTGTACAATCAGGTGAGTTATTTGCGATTTATTCTCAAACTCGGAATAAATTTTTCTCCATTGGTGAAAAAGTGCAAGCCCCATCGGTGGGTACTTGTCAAAGTGATAAACTGGGTGATTCTTCTGCTGACTGCTCGATTTGACTTGTCGGCTGCTATGACATTTTTCCTTATTAATATTTTATTCAGCCCTAATCAGTTTTCCGCGAGGCTCAATATCTCTTTTTCTAATTGCGAAGCACGTGTAGGAAAAATATGTGAGATACATTCATACATGTTATGTAATGAAAAATTGTGATGCTGCCATGATCAACATTCGGTCCCACGGGACTCACCGAGCAATACGAATGCGAATAACTTAATTGTATAATCATGTATTTTTCTTTCCTTCAGTATTTTAAACGAAATTTAGCTCTCTTTAAAACATTTCCAAAATTTAAAATCCTCTTTTTTCTACTCAGGCATTTTTTAAAATATTTTTGGGTCAAGTTTGATTCGCCAGTTTTATTCATGTTGGCAATTCAAAAATTGCTCAAAATATTTATAAAAGATAGGAGTAAATTTCAATTATAGATTTTATGTTTACCGAAGGAGCTTCGAATTTATTTTGAAAATTTGTTTGGAAAGGAACATAAGATTCAATATACTTTACACTATATTGAACAATTTCACTCATAACTTTCTGAATTTTTTTTTTTTTAGAAGTTTAGATCAATGAAAAAAATTGTGTTTCCACGATGTTGCGTAATGCATTTTCAACGGATAATTAGTTTCGGAAGAAGTGAGTTACAAAATAAAAAATGTTTTTATTTAATATACACCCCTTAAATTATTGATCAATTTAGGGTGTTCTAAAGGTGTACATAACCTTAAAACTTATTAATCTTTTATATGATATATTTCATAATATTATATTAAAAATGTTATTATTTGATGGAAAATATCACCGTTTTGATGAAAATTCGTTTTTTTTTTTAAATTGAAAATTAATTTTCTTTGGTCGAAAATTCGTTTTTTTTATATTTACAATTAATTTTTTTTGATGCAACTGTTTGATTGAAAGTTTACTTTTTTGTTGAAAATTCATATTTTTTGTATTGAAAATTCATCTTTTTCTTTTTATTGGACTGTTTCTGATTAAAAAAAAAAAAACTAGTTTACGGTTGCTAAATCTACTATTATTTGTTGAAAAATCGTCGTTTTTGGTTGAAAATTGAACTACCTGGTTGAAGGATGAACACATTTATAAAAAATCATTTGTTTTTATTATTCATAATCTTAGTTAAAAATTCATCTTTCTTAAGAAACCTTTTTTTTTCTAGTTAAACATTAATTTTTTCCTTTGAAAATTGAACCATTCCGTTTGAACTGCTTTGTTAAAAAAAATTGTTGAAATATCAGTTATTTAGTTGAAAATTTGTTTTTCCTTTTGTTTAAAACTAATTAAAATTTAAATTAAAAAATACTTTAAAAATTAAATTATAAATAAATTTGTAAGTTTTGAAATTCATTTCTCTTGTTATAAATATAATATTTTCATAGTTAAAAATACAACTATTATATTTTTTGTTAAGAATTCACTTTTTTTTTAATTATTCTTTTAAGGCTTGAAAGTAATATGTTTTCGAAAGAATTGGACTTTTTATTTGAAAATTCAAGTATTTTATTAAAAATTCCTTTTGGAATGAGAATAATTCTTTTTTTTTTAAATCCAACTATCTTCTAAAAAACATAAATAATTTTCTGAAAAATGCAAATGTTTTTAGTTTGAATTTATTAATGATAGTAATTTTAAAAACTGCTCAAAATATTATTTATCAAAGATTAGTCTAGGTTTCAAGGATAGATTTTATAAGAACCAAAGGAGATTCCAATTTATTTTGAATTTTTGTTTGGAAACGAAGATAATTTTAATATACTTAGTGCTATATTGAACAATTTTTTCATTTCATTTAAGGGCATGCGACACAGTGGAATTCCTACATTACCAACCTCTTTTTTCTATTGAACAAAATTTTTTTTTGAACCATAGAACTTTTTTTGTAAAT